>NC_041392.1:423878447-423894858 GCF_002162155.2 Triticum dicoccoides | reverse complement strand
TGAGCGGTGGCGTTGCCTCTGGATGAACAGGACCCCGTGGTGTGGAGGGTTGGATGAACGGTAGATGGTGGAGGGGTGCCCATGGAGGGGTGGTTGAATAGGACCCCGTGGTGTGGAGGGTTGGATGAACAGTAGATGATGGAGGGGTGCCCGTGGAGGGGTGGTTGAACAGTAGTCGGTGGAGTAGCACGCGGTGGAGGCTGGATGAACAGGAGCCCGTGGAGGCTGGAGGAGGTCGACGGTAGCCCGTGGAGGCTGGAGGAGGTTGACGGTGGAGATGAACAGTATCCCGTGGAGTCCCGTTTTGCAGTACGCCACACCCCTCCCGATCAACAGGACCCCCGTTTCGACCGTAGCGCTCCAACACAAGTCCGTTTCCTCCGTTTTGCGGTACGCCACACCCCTCCCGATCAACAGGACCCCCGTTTCGACCGTAGGAGGTCCGTTTCCTCCGTTTTGTGGTACGCCAGACCCCTCCCGATCAACAGGATCCTGTTTCAAACATGGCCGGTCAAACACAAGGCCGTTTCCTCTGTTTTGCGGTATGCCAGGCCTCGTTTCCATCGCCTATTCCGTCCAAGCCCTCTCGATGAACACGACCATACACGCGTTCCGTTGCCTCCCGATGAACACGACACATTTTGTTGCCTCCCCATGAACATGATGCATTCTGTTGCCTCCCCATGAACACGACGCATTCCATTGCCTCCCTGTGAACACAACGACGATGTTGTTTCTCCGTTCCGACCCAGCATACACGAGCCCTGGCCGTCCATATGCGCGAGTAGGCGTTCGAGACCCTGCCCATATGTACGTACGTGGCCGTATTTTCTTTCTTGCACCGTGGCCGTTGTACGTATGTGTACATGCTACGTGCGCGCCTCTACTACGACACGTACACGCCTTTACTACGACACGTGCGCGCCTCTACATCGACCGGTATATATGTACGTACACGTTCGCGACCAGAATGACAACGTTACGTATGCTTCGACCAGGTGGGTCCTGACTGTAGGGCACTTCCTTGCCTGCGAAGATGTAGCTGATGGGTCCCAGCAGTCAGGCGGGCGAATTGTTTTGTTTTTGTTTTTTTTTTGCCCGGACGCACTTCCTTGCATGCGAAGGTGTAGCTGCTGGGTCCTAGCAGTCAGAGGGGAATCGTTTTTTTGGCCCGGACGCACTTCCTTGCATGCGAAGATGTAGTTGGTGGGTCCCAATAGTTAGGGGGGCAAATCGTTTTTTTCGGACGACTTCCTTGCATGCGAAGATGTAGTTGGTGGGTCCCAACAGTCAGGGGGCAAATCGTTTTTTTTTCGGACGCACTTCCTTGCGTGCGAAGATGTAGCTGGTGGGTCCCAGCAGTCAGGGGGAAACGTTTTTTTCATGAAATACGGTGGCCCGTCCGGTGGGTCCCCGCTGTCAGCTGGAGGAATAATTATTTTGCACGTAATAAGGAGGCACTTCCTTGCTGTGACCATGGACCCAGCTATCAGCCTCTCCACGTACAGTCCACGTCCGACGGAAGCCATTCCTTGACCACGTTGACCACGTCGCGCCGAGAGCACCAGGGCGGTGAACGACGGCGAGGCCTAGGAAGGGGACGACGCGGAGCCGGGGAAGACGCGGCAGTGGATGCCCACACGTAGAGGAGTATGAGGGTTCACTCGTTCGGCTGCGGTGTGAGGCTGTCATCGCCGTAGAATAACAGGTGGTGTGGGTGCGTTGAGGGATGGCCTAGCCAGCGGTTGGAGTAGTAGAGGGCGGTGAGGCCTCCGCGTCATCACAGTCGGCCACGGGCTACAGGAGCAGGCGGCACAACCGACGCTGCTTTAGGCGGCTGGAGCAAGAAGACCAGAGGTTGAAGAAGCACTACGGCCATTGGATGGACATCGTACGGTCACTGGAGCTAGAATCGTTCATATATTGACTAAAGTTGACAAAGGCCTCCGTCCCATTCAACTTAGTAGGCCCACAAGTCAGCCTCCCACCAAGGTGGGTCCCAGCTAGCAGGGGTATTCATTTTTTTGTGCGTAATAAGGAGGCACTTCCGGTGGGTCCGAGCTGACAGCGGGGGGAACGTTTTTTCGCGAAATACGGTGGCCCGTCCTGTGGGTCAGCAGTTAGGGGGAAACATTTTTTTTTCGCGAAATACTGGTGGCCCGTCCGGTGGGTCCCTACTGTCAAGTGGAGGAATAATTATTTTCCGCGTAATAAGGAGGCACTTCCTTGTGGCTGCCGTGGACCCAACTGTCAGCCTCTCCACGTACAGTACTCTTTCGATGGATGTCGGTTGTTGACCACATTGACCACGCCGCGCCGAGAGCACCACGGCGATGGAGGATGGCGAGGCCAAGGAAGGGGACGACGCGGAGCCAGGGAAGACGTGGAAGTGGAAGCGCGCGCGGAGAGGAGTACGAGAGTTCACCGGTTCGGCTATGGTGTGAGGCTGCCGTCGCCGCAGAATAACAGGGGGTGTGGGTGAGTAGAGGGATGCCCTGGCCAGCGGTGGGAGTAGTAGGGGGCGCTGAGGCCTGCGCGATAGCACAGCCGGCCACAGGAGGCTGGAGTAGGCGGTCCCGCCGGCGCTGCTTTGGCGGCTGGAGCAAGAAGATCAGAGATTGAAGAAACACGACGGCCGTTGGATTGACATCCAACGGTTACGTCTGCTAGAATCGTTTGTTGACGTATATAATAACTAAAAAAATCTTGCATATGCGTCAACTAAATAGGCCCACAAGTCAGACCACTCCCTCTTTTTTTAATAATTTATATATAGCTCATGGCAACTTGTTATGCAATTTATTGCAGTCGTTTTTTTGGTTGGCCAAGGCCAATTTCACATATTTCTATGGGTTCCAAACTATTTTTAATACCCAAATGTTGAGGCAGATTTAAAGTACTTTGAAGATATATTTAAATTAGGTTAATGCCTAGTGAAATAGGAATCTGAAAATGTGAAAAAAATTCAGAAATTATAAAGTAATTGCCAATTTGTCATCTGTTTTTATATTTACAACCCATTTCCTATTACTTTCAAGATTTGTGGGCGTCTTGAAAGAGTTGCAGCCTATCAGGGTGTAGAAAAATAAGTAGGCCTCGATTGGGTATTCTTCAGAAAAAATAAACTGGGCTCATTTTCACAAAGAAAAAATAGCTGGGCTGGTCACATGGTGAACATAAAATATAAGCCTGGGCTAGACAGGCCACAACCCAGTTCAAACCCTGCTCCGTCTCAACAATACCAAACAAAGAAAAATACTGCTCAAGTAGCTACGTCCCAGGTGTCCGCCAATCTTGTGTTGTTCTCTTGTCTATTGACTATATACACTCACAATGTCGTGGGTCCCAGATGTCAGGAAAACACTAGGAGGAAGCATTTTATTTTTCCATACGTTGACGTGGTTGGCTCCTACTGTCATCCTCTCCACGTACTTCTGCCAATTCCTGTTGTTTGTTGACCATGTTGACAACGCGAGAGGTCGGCGTTGTGGTGAGCGCACCAAAGCGCGTGAAGGGTGTTGGCGCTAACGATTTAGGAGACGGTGGGGCGGCGATGCGTGCGCTGAGGTGCAGCCAGCCATGGGAGGCGGAAGCAGGCGGCCCCGCTGGTGCTGGTTTGGTTTTGGCGGCTGGAGGAAGACAAGATTGAAGAAACATGACAGACTGTAAAAGCAGCAGGAGAACTTAACAACCTTAACTGAAACCAGCAGGGGCACTTAACAACCAAAGTTGAAAGTAGTATGAGTACTTATACAGGTTCAACCGTACAAAGCACGCCTCGAACAATGCTACTTTGCCTACAGTTAACCAAGGGTGAGGCCGCCATGCCCCAGGACAAGGCCCATGCGCCACCCCATGCATCCACAACCTTCTGAAAGCGGCTTCATCTCGCAACATGGTCAATAAACATGATATTCGCTTTAGAGCCATGGAAAAGCATGAACATAATCTTCTGTCCTATTCTCCAAGATGGACGGGCCTTCATTATTTGAGACCACCCATGAATAAGTATCTTTTCACCTCCAAGGGGAATTGAGTAGGTCGACATAAACATCATGTTGTGACCAATCGCAAGTCTGACCCGGCCATGGTCAGACATCTGTATAGGAACAATAGAACTCGACAGTTCCTATTTCAAGAAGATCACAGCTGTAAAACTGTGTATAAGCAATAGTTTATGAACAACATATATAACAGAAAACAGCTCGTACCATAAGTTTCTCGACACAGTTGGACCTGTTCAACGAGTGCAGCAGTGGCACACATATCCCACGTGGCCTTCCACCATTGAAACTCCCCACAAGGTCCTCAAGACGATCAATAAAGTGTAGGAACTTGTGGATGTCGATCCAGTCAACTTCAGTGCCATTAGTAACAGCCGAGTTATTACAGAGTAACAAACAAGCAAACTGCTTAACTCTGAAAAAACCTTCATGTGCCACCAATTATAAGAAAATATTAGTTAGAAATAGCATCTTCGTGAGAGATTCGTTTCTACTTCTAAAGTTAAATTGTGATTAGTTAGACAGAATAGGTGGATTAAGAAGTAATCGAGGCAACAAGCAAGAACTAGATACAAAACTAACATGGATGAACAATTGGAACAACGTGGGGGTGGAAGATCACAGTGAAGATGAGACCAGGTTCTGCTATTTCCATCAACATTCGTGCGCCAACTTTCAGTCTGTAACACTTGAGAAAGTTTATCCAAGTTCAGCCATAAAAAAGCAGCGATCTTCTTGGTTCATGAACCCAACTCGGAACTTATATCCATGGCTTGTCTTCACTGTGACCATTAAACTAGTGTATTCATTTATGGCAAGGCCGAGCATCTTGAGTACATGTGTTCTGGCAGAGCAAATAATACACTGCAGGAAAAATAATATGAGAACACAACATGTTAAAAAAAAACCCACCCTCCCGGATAGAGAAGAGGATTCCAGGAGCATACTATGCGCGTTTCAAAATGCTGTGTTAGGATGAGAAGGAACAAGTGTGCCGTCTCGCCAAGGGTGTAGAAACCTGTAGGTTACTCGCACTTTGGGAACTACAAATGAAACACACTACATTCAGTAGGAAGAAAAATGCATCAACAACGGGGGCTGCCATCCTAGCATTACCTGCGACCAAGGGACTTGGATTTATTGGGGATGGATGAAGAATTCGTACCTGGTTCTCCATGAGAAAACCCTATGCAATCGCCGAGAGGGAGTTTTCTCTGAACAAGCAGACGAGGGAGAAGGGGATTCAGGCCCAGTGAAATATTGTCGCTTCGTCCATACAGCTTACTGCTAAAGCTGGAAAGGGGGGGGGTTGTGATTTGACGGCTCATTGGGCATTACTGCAGCGCTATGACCGGGGTGTGTCTACCGTGAAGTTGTCCACTCTAACTTGTGCATATGGCACGTGGACCCCGTTGCCGGTTGCCCCACATATCAACGAAAGGAAGTAGAAAGACAGGAGTAACTAGTTACACATAAATATATTTTTTGACAGAGAGATACTCCCTCTGTAAAGAAATATACAAATCTTTTATATCACAGGCTCACCTTGACGAGAAATATAATCCCTCTGCAATGCACGGGCATTATGGGGGTTCAGCTGAGAATATAATACTCAGATAGGCTCACGGTTCTGGACTTTGGGCCGCAGGCCGACCCTGCGTGTTTGGGGGCCCATGTGTTCTACCTCAGCGCTTTTCATATTGCAAGTGATCGGTACGGCGCTGGTTTTAGATGTTGTCGCAAGGCGAATACACAAAATTGAATACAGCATGACAGCTGTTGGAATGAAATCGAACGACAGTTCCTAACCAGCAATCAGAGTTGCAATTCTATCAATGATATACCATGTGATAAATAATACTGTCGTACTACTTATACACACAGGACACTTGTTTCACCATGCTAGATTATTACATCAAAATATCTCGGAGGATAGATCAGTTCGGCAGTTGCGTGCTGCTACTGAAGAATTTCAAAGTTGATTTGGACCAGCTCTCCTTGCCGAGAAAGTTCAATTTTGACGTCATCCCCTACCGCAAGATATGATTTAGATTTGAACCTTGACCATCCTTTAGCATCAATCATCATGCGACCATCCTTTGTACTTATGGTATATTGAGCAGGTTCATTCACACCAAGGCTGCGCATGGTAATAGACACTTGGCCGCGGTCGCCCGGATTGTTGAACGACTCCCTCGTTGCTCTAGGAATTCTCTGTTTGCAAACAAGAAGACATACCCAAACAGTTAGATCAACACAGTGAATCATGTGAAACAACATGGAAAGAAAAAAGAACGAAGCACTTGGGCGGCCAATGCTTACCAAGAAGGTGGACATGTCGGTTTTTGTAAGGACTTTGGTAAAGTGCGAACTGCAGCCCAGTCTGTTGCCGGTGCAACTGCACGGGCTAGAGCAGATGCAAGTGCAAGTGTTGGTGCAGGTGCCGAAGCCGCTGCTGCTGCCGGAGATGGTGCTCCTTGTAGAGCTGGTGCCGGTGTCGGAGCAGGTGTCGATGTCGATGCCCGATCCTCCGGTAGATCAGACTAATCCGTTGACGCGGTCGGTGCCCAATCCTCAGCTGGATCAGACTGAGCTGCTGCCACTTTCAGTGCTAGAGCAACTGCCGGTGCTCGATCTGTGCGAGACAGCGAAGATCGTGTCTGGTCTGCTATGATCAGCTTTCTAACTTGACTAGGATCCGTGACCGTGATCCAATTTTTTTCTTCATTTCTTTTAAACGCGAGAAGGACTAATTTGGCGTTTTTGTTAAACAAAACTCTAGTTCATCATAGGGATTCAGCTTGTACTCAGACAACAGACTGATCCAATTTTTTCCAGTAATATAAGTGATGGACAGTGCCTTCGTTACTGACACGACATAAGAAGTGAAACCTGCAAAAAATAGCCATCGTAGAGCAACCCAAACGGTTTATTATGTGATGAATGTCACATGGCAAAACCTGCATCATAAAATTGCAGGAAAAGAAAGAAAACATGACATTAAACCAATAAGATTTAGACAGTAAATCAATAAGATTTACTTGATGTGGCACGAGTGAATCCTTACCAGGAAATCACTATGTTGAAGTACTAAACAGAAGATTGATCGTCCAACTACGCCTGGCATGCAGGGGCCCCGCCTACTCCCACAAGCAGGACAGTCCAAAGGTCATGACAAATCGTATGGACTGAACATCCATGGGATTGGAAATCCTGGTGGGTGCGATAAACCCTGCAATGCATATAGATATTGGAGTGTAACCATAATTGCTAAACTGTCCTCACAAAAAATATCATCTGGATACTTCAAAATATACAAACTGAATTGAGTGGACATACATTAACATAGACCGTTCTCAGGACTGACCACACACCAAAAGCGGCAGTACTAATAAACAATACAGGGTTCACAAACACAAATCAAGTACTGAACAATAGTACTTACTACAGACAAGCAAAGTTGCACTAACTAAACTCTGCAGACTATTTCTTGCCACCAACCTACAGGATGAACCCCGCATAACTGACTAGGCCATGGACTTCGTGTGAAATGTCTACATGCACCATCACCATCTTGTCAACCTTGGAGAAGCTAACAGAGTGGTCTTTCCACTCATAAACATGATGATGAAGATAGGTCGCATCAGATTTGTTGGGAAGCTTTACAAGAACCACACCCTTCGTAATGGAAGGCATAGCCAGGAAATTGTTATGGTCAAGTACAGCCTCGAGAACACGCCTGACAGCAATGCTACAGGAAAACACTAGTTCAGGACACGTGGCGACAAGGACACAACAGTTGGATAGTTCAGCAGTAGTACTCAGCATCAGGTCTTCCAGTTCACACGGCATGACTTTGAGAACTTCATCTCCACCGCGGACCTGGTTCTAATTCAAACAGAAACCATATTTTATTACTACCTCTGTTCAGAAAAAGAAGATGATTTTCGATATTATACTCCATATATGACTACATATACACATAGAAATGAGGGAACAAAGACACTAGAACATGTCTTCAAAGGCATGAGAGCAGAGAGATCACATGCAATATCCATAACACAAGTTACTGAGGCAAATGTACCCTCTTAAAAGGTAGCATTGAGGTTCATAAAGTACTTCCTCTGTCCCAAAATTCTTGTCTTAGATTTGTCTAGATACAGATGTATCAAGTCACATTTTAGTATTAGATACATCCATATCTAGACAAATCTAAGACAAGAAATTTGGGACAGAGGGAGTAGTTGAAAGTAATCTATAAGAAATCAGTGTCAACCTCTCGCATGTTTTGGTCAAAATATGAATTTAGAACCGTCATTTGGCACACTAAAATCACATGCAAGATCACCCAGAAAGTTGTACTACCAGTACTAGTACTGTGTGTTAGATGAAAAAACACGATCAAGATCGAGAAAAAGATCGTCAACAAGAGACATTACCTGGACTTTCTTAATGAGGGATCCCGGAGAGGGGGGCTTGGACAGGGCGATGGCTTTGAGCTTGTCTGCGGTAGTCTTGGCGGGGTGCTTGCGCTTCTTCGTACCATCAGCCTCGATGGTTTTGGCCAGAGCCATAGACATCACGTCGGCCGGTGCTCCGACATCCATCCAAGAGAGGAAGCTGAGAGAGAAGAGTGAAAGGAGGAACGAGATGAGGGAGAAGCGAAGCGAGTGGGGGTTTTCTTCAAGAGAGGAAGTTGAGAGAGAAGAGTGAAATGATGGTTGCTTCGTCCGTCCAACTTACTACTGGAAAGGTGGGGGTTTTGTGATTTGACGGCTCATTGGGCATTACTGCAGCGGTTCGATCGGGGTAGTCTACCGTCACTCTACTACGGAGTAATTTAGTGCATGGCTGGTGGACTCAGGTGCTGGCTGTCCCACATGTCGGTGAAAGTGAGTAATTTAGTGCATGGCTGGAGGAGGATCCGCACGGTAGAGCGTGTCCACTATTTTTCTGAAGAAAAAAATGATTACAGCAAGCGTTTCCACTCTTACGACGAAGGAGTGCGAAACACGGCAGCCCCTTGAACATACACAGTGCTCCTACTACTTGGCATGTGCAGTGGTTCATACGTCAGTAGTACACAATTTTGTTGCTAGTGTAGTAAGATATGACGATAACAAATGATGTTGTGCGCATGTCAACTACTCCTATATGTAACATAGTACCGCTTTTTCGACTGTCCGGTCGAGAATGAACGGTGAGATCAATGTTAACAGAACTAGGTCCACAGCGCACGGAGAGTACGGTGCTACAATACTCCATGAAACATGAACCATATGAAGCACGAATAGTGTTAGGCAGGGTGTATGAAGGGTGCACGGGATGGGAGCAAAAGTTCCCTTCTCGACACACTTTTGGGTGTTTGGCAGAGTGCATGAAGGGTGCATGAGTCCACACTAGTAGGTTGACAAAAATACACGAATAGGAAACAACTATATTGAGATGAGAATGCAACCAAACACACCCACACGCTTTGTGCTACAGTGACTGATCTGCACCATCTGAGTTTGATCCAACGGTCATGTTGCGCCGAGACATACGGACATGCCCATGCAGAGGGCGCCTAAACACCACCGAAGTCCCTCTGCTTCTTGAGGCGCATGACGTTGGTGATGCAGGGTGCAACCGCCCGCAGAGCCCGCTCCCGGTCGACGGGAGCCAGTGCCAGGCGCCTCACCTTGGACTCAGTGATCTGCTGCGCCGCCATGGCACCAGGTAGAAGCAATGGGGAGAGGAAGCCAAGGGGCCGAAACGGCTGAAAGGCAATGCAATCTACGGGAAGGCGAGGGAGCGGGGAATCTTTTGGTTTTCACCACGGTAAAACACCAGTCGACGACTTCTCACATCAGGGAGCAGTGGGTTTTTACAGGCGGAGTCATCATGACTAATTGCTGCCGTGCCTGCTCCCATCAATAAAAAATTTAAAAATCCTGCCACGCCTGTTCCCGTCAATCAAAAAATTAAAAATCCTGTCGCACCCAAACACCAGAGCAACGCCGCGGTGGATATTTAAATGTGGCGGCGGCCTAGCTAATCGTTCGAACTAGCCCAACTAGCTAGCCACCGCGCTTCACTGATGTACTCGGTGGGAAAGGTGGTCTTTCGTGATTTGACGACTCATTTACTTGCTTCGGCGCTATGACCGAGGAAGACCCAGAAAACACGCGGTAGGGCGTCCCACGTCTGGAAAAATATATGCGTGCACCACCTGGGAGGACCCCGCAACCGCGCGGTACGGTGTGCCACGTCTCGGCACGGAGGAAAATGTGCGTGTAAAAATATACTGTATCAGACGTAGTACCTATGGTTCGACCTCGGGACCCAGCTAGTCGGTCGAAAACACCCCACTAGCCACACAACTTCATCATGCAAATGTGGCTCGGAGGATAGATGTGGTTAGCTCCGTCTCGACCAACCACAACGTCTCTTGTTCTAGGCGATTCTTCTATTTTCCAAGCTTTTTTTAGTTGTAATAACACCACGGCAAGCTAGCGCCGCTCTTCGTGTGTGCCCGTGCAAAGGTTAGACTATGCAGAGAAGAGAGATTGAGATCGCAGACCTAGGACCCACCAGTAAGTGAGACAACGGTCATGCACGTGTTGACGAGGCACTCCCTCTACTCTACTCAACGCAAGTACTGTATAAAATCAAGTTATGGGACAAAGCCAGCAACCGTTCGTTTTTTCAGGCTATCGACTTACGCTTTGTAGTCCAGGTTGCCAGTTCGAATATCGCCTTTCAGATTTGTTAGTTTTAGGTCCAAATTTGATTAATGACAAGTGGGACCCCCGTGTGTTGTTGCGATATTTCAGTGTAGGATGGTTTTTTTGAACAAACACTTTGCGCGGTTAGACAAGTAACGGCACGAGTTACACATTTTTTGCAAGTTTACGAACAAAAATGACAGCGGCATAGAATATCACATCCACCCCGCAGCTTAGATACTATGGTGATACGAGTTTTTACACCGTTGGAAGTGAGATCCAATGGCTTGGGAGTAGTATTTGTAATTATGCGCAATTTCCAAACTCTCCAAAGGATTTTTTTCAAATAAAACATTCAGGCCTCGTGTGTGCCACTGCATCTTCGATCCAACGGCTCCCCGGTGCTCTTATTAGGTGCTCCCCGTAGCTTAATTACCCGCTACGGTGATATGAGCATCTAGGTCGTATGATCAGGGATCAGATGGCACATGCGTAGTACTTGTACTTCTTGTGCATTTCCCAAACTCTATCCGCCGTATATTGCAAAAAACATTCAAACCTCCTACTGGGGGCCGTTAGATCTCAATGAACTCGTATCACCATATAACCTACGGTGCGGGAGCACCTCATACTCTCCCGTGCGAGAAAACATAAGGTGCTATCGCAGCTTGGATGCTACGGTGATACGAGCTTGGAGGTCTTTTGATCTGAGATCCAATGGCATCTGAGCATTCTTTGTGCTTGTAAACAGTGGCCGAACTCTTTTGGGGCTTTTCTGCAAAAAACCATTCGAACCACCGAGGAGGTGTTGGGTCACAAATCCAACGCCTCCGAAGAGCTTGTATCACCAAATCATCTAAGGTGTGGCAGCACATGATATTCTTACATACAGGAGAATATGATGTCCTCCTTTGTCTTAGATGCTACGGTGATACGAGCTTGGAGGTCGTTGGATATGGGATCAAAGGGCATCTAAGTAGTTTTTGTACAAATTGTGTGCAATTCTCAAACTCATCAAGGTTTCCTGCAAAAATATTAAGACACGTCATGTGAGCTGCTATATCTCAGATCTACAAGCTCCAAGCAACTCGTATCGGCATATAGCATCTAAATTATGGGGGCACATGATATTCTCCTGGGGAGGAGGGGTGGGGGTGCACAACCAATCGGTGGTTGGGAGGGTGGGGACAAATATAATCTAAACAACCCTAAACAGAGCTCCACAATTTTATCTAAGGTCGAGGGGTTGATCCCTGGCAATCATAGCTCCGCCTAAACACAACATTTGCATGTACTGTAGTACAAAACTTAATATTCATGTTTCAGTTTCATGTTTAAATATTGAACTCCCTTCGTTCCTAAATATTAGTCTTTTTAGAGGCTTCAAATGGACTGGCACATACGGATATATATAGACATATTTTAGAGTCTAGATTCACTCATTTTGCTCCGTATGTAGTCACTTGTTGAACACTCTAAAAGACTAATATTTAGGAATAGAAGGAGTATTTTTGAATTCGTGTCATACATGCATGGTTTGTAAAAATAGATGCACTATAGTTATTAGATTGTTGTTGTGTTCATGCGTGCGTGTGTGTGTGTGGTCATATTCTTGATACATACAAAGTTTTCTCACCTCCATATTGTTCATCTTTTAAATTTGAATTTGCATTGGAAAACTTACTAGGTATACCATGAAATGTGAAATCCATGTTGAGATCACTATATCACAAGCTCACTCTAATTCAACAACTCGTCATAAATCAATTACCATGTTGAGATTAGTATTTGCAAGGAAAATATGGGTATTGTAATACACATAGATTCGTTCGGCAATTTAAAAGGTTCCTTTCGTATTCTCGAATGGTAGGACCCAACGGCGTACCAGCCAGACCTTGGCTCGTGTTGATCCTAAAAAAAACTGGACTCGTGTCCTTCGGTGGCGTGCGTTGTACGCACATTAGGCAACCCCAACCAGTCGAGCTTTAGCGTTTCAAGTCAAAATATCTGGCGGCCAGAATTCTAGCCCTAGGAAATTCCCCTCATGTCCCCGGTCCATAATGACCACTGATGAACAACGGAGGGATGCTTTAGTAACTAGACAACGTTACCTACCATGCCAAGCACGGTTCAATTCCCTCGGTCGCCGCTTGTCAAGGTCACCCGTCAACTGCATTGCCTAGTACTACTACTACACCAGGATGAGCACAGAATTGAGCCCGTTTGTTCGTGCCTAGTACTTGAGTTAATATATCAGGAAATGCACTGGTACAGAGGGATTATCCTTTTACTCTGCATATATAACTTGTCTGAAGTCTAACTAAGCAAAATGTTTGACCATATCCTTTCTTAAGAAATACAACAACACAGATGTACGGCTTGAAAATTTATTGCATGATGCAGGTTATGATATTGTTTCGAATCCTGGATCTTAAATTCAGAAAATCCAAAAGTGAGCATAAATTCTTGAAACTAAGCATGGTCACGTGATATGGCACAAATATTACTTCATAAGTTTTTTCTTCAATTTGAGACAAGCTGCTTATGAAAAGTTGCACAAATGAAGAGCCAAGGTGTTTTGGAACAAAGACATGTCATGTTAAGGCGAACGCTTTCACTATTGAAACCATGGGCATTTACGTGCCGCCACGAGTCCCCACTTCTCATTGGCAGGTGTCGTCCGAGCAAGCGTGTGAGTCGATGGGAGGCGTGCGAGCAGAACACTGTGCCGGCTGTCAGGGAGGCATGCGAGCAGACCGCTGTGCAGGCTCACCGGGAGGCGAGCCTTTGTCTAGGCTCCGCCGCCCACCATCATCCCAACTGCTCCCACTTTTAATGTCGCTGGCGCCGCAGTTTAAAATCAACCCCGCACTACCCGGTATCGCTACAATCCTCTCTCTTCCTCTCTGATTCTCCTGTCCTCTACCTCCAACTAGCCTGACCTAAACATACGCCATGCCGCATCACGATGGTCTGCCCTTAGTGTTCCAGTTTCCTGAGGAAGACACCCAGCGGAAGTCTCAAGAACATAAGCCGCTTTGGGACGAGCTTGAACTGGCCTTGCGGGAAGGCGCCACGCCTGTCCCTACTCCCATTCCCGCTCCCGTCGCCCCGACTGTGCCAGCGCCCATCCCCGTGGCATTGATGGGCTGGGAGCCGCACATTGTCGCCGAGATTGATCCCACGGGGTTCCATGAGGTCCCCTCCGACTTTCACGCGCCCGTGCACCCGCCTGCGCATGCACTGACGCGCACGCCCGTGCCGGTGCCCGTGCACCTGCCAGCGCATGCGCCTACGCGTGCACTGACATGCGCGCCCGTGCCGGTGCTCGTGCACACAAATGTCTCTGCCGCGCCGTTGACATCGCCTGTCCCCGCGCGGGTGCCAGTGCCCCCTCGGCGGCATGGATGAACGCCGTCAACCACTTCCTTGCACCAACGCCAGTCGCCTCATCCCACCAGTTGACTCGCTGTGAAGTCCAGAACATTTTGGCCTTCCTTGAAGCTAGGCCAACGTCCAGGAGTACGCCAACAATGGCGCAAGACACCGCCATCGCCGTCGGTCAGTGGCCCGACGACACACAGAGCACGGCAAAGGAGCCGCTTCCCACCATGAGACGCCCCCGCCGCCGCCGCGTAATCTAAATTTGCCATGAAAAATGTTCGGATTGCCATGATTATAATCCGAACGTTTATCATTTCCGTTTACTTTATATCGATCGTCGTATAATTTAAAGTCGGAGTCAGACTGAACGAAATGTATGGTTTGATCGATTTAATGTTCTGCTAGAGTCGTATCAAATTAAATATAAAACGTCATCAAGCCACATGTATTCCTTGTCATCCAACGACCTAGACTGCTTCAATGTCGAGCGCTCAACACGTTTAGCGTGCAGTTAATTTCATGCCAAAAATAGTGCTAATCACATGACAACACGCAAATAATATCCTAGTAGTTAATATCCGCATGCACTTAATATACTTCCAAATTAATGTGCATTGCACGTACACACTGACTAGTGCTGCTAGTACGTGAAACTGGTGCCGTGACTTGTGAACGCGTCCAAATATGGTCAACGGCAACATCGCCCGCGAGTTCTTCCTGTTTGCCCATGCATCTAAACGCATAAGGGGAGGAGAGAGAGAGAGAGAGAGCACATGGAACCCACTAGTAAGTGAAGGCGAATAGTACTAAAAATAATATTACATGTTATCCATTAATTAGGCTGTGGTAATATAAAAACATTATGTGAACAAAGGGGGTACAACAAACATTGCTATTCTACGTATGTTGCCTATTGACGTGCGGCTTGAAGGCCCGGTCGCATGTTCGATCCTCGTCCTTTATTTTTAATTTGTATATGGGTCCAAATTTGTTTCATGACATGTGGGCCCCTCGGTGTGTAGTTTGTAGCAATTTAATTTGTGGGTCGAAATTTTTTCCATTCCAAGTGGACAATCAGTGTGTAGTTTTGTAGCTTATTTATAATAATTAAATAAAACAACATAGTTTTTTCAATTATACCATGGTGCGATGTTGAAGGCGAGAAAGGACGTGCGAGAGAGCGATGACCAAGCCAGAGGGAAATCAACTATGGGAGTTGTGTGGGTTGCAACGGTGTTTGGAGTAGTTGTGGGCCGAATGCTACGAAAATATAATCTAAACCGACCGGAATAAATGCCTACACAAATTAATCCAAGGTTGGAGTGCCCCTCGCAATGTAAATAGCTCCGGCTTTGCGAGGGATGGAGAGGTAGTAGCTCAATGCATGGAAGATACGGTGCGAGAAAGCGAGGTCAATCGAGAGACATATAGATAGAGAGACAAAGTGAGTGTGGTCCGACATTCATTGAACAAACATATATGCTCCGGAGAGATATTGTCCGATTGAGCTTTTTGGAAAGGGTGAGGGCTGTAAGATAGAGCTTGAGAGATGATCCAGTCACAGACATGTAGATATATTTTGTACGTGGGAGGAAGCAAGGTCAAGCGATCACATAGGGTCGCCGTGCGATCAAAAGAGAGTGACCTAGATAGACGATGTGCGTGAGAGAGTATACAATGTGAATAGGTCGAATTGGGCTCAAACATGGTGATATATCATTTTTGTCCGAGAAAGAGCAAGGTTAATCGAGACATACGGAGATAGAGAGAGAAAGAGAGAGAGATTGAGTGAGCGTGGCCCACCATGAGGTCGAAAGAGTGGCGGCGGCTTGGATGGACTGACCTAGATAGATAATCTGCGTGAGAGAGTATAGAGTGTGTCGATCGAGGCCCGAACAGGGAGATATGTCATTTGTGTGTGAAATAAAACGAGGTTAAACAAGACTCTGATAAAGAGAGCGAGATTGAGCGAGTGTGGCCCGCCGTGCGGAAGAAAGAGTGAGACAGTCTCGAGGGAGTGACCTAGATATACAACGTGCGTGCATGCGCACGAGAGGTTGGGGGGCTAGATAGGCAATGCATGTATCTAGCGCGAGAGGGTGAGAGGGAGAGGGGGGAGAGAGAGAGAGCTCGACATGGGGTGCAATGGCGGGTGTGTGAGGTAAATACATATGGTAACAGAGTGGAAAAGGGGTTGTGTAGTTGAGAGACTTAGAGATTGAAACATGGAGAGAAAGAATGAACGTGTGTTGGAGATCGATAGCTTCGTAAGGTGGTTAGGAGAGGAAGATTGACCGATACAGGACGTATGTAGCG
>NC_041392.1:423693762-423878264 GCF_002162155.2 Triticum dicoccoides | reverse complement strand
GGGGGGGGGGGCTAAAAACAACATTTGAATGTACATAGTACGGGACTTAATATCGATGTTTCAATTCGGTGTACATTGTAAGATTTGAACCGAGGACCAGGCATACGGGTAATTATTTCGAATTCGTGCCATGCTAAGTTTCGAAAAGTTGACATTGACTCAGTTTGTTGTGCTATTTTGTAGGTCATATGTTTGAATCCATCCAAAAGTTTTCTCACTACCATGGTGTTCATCATATACATATGAATTTGTATTAAAAAAGTAGTGTGGATATAGTGAAATGCGGAATCCACGTTAGAATTGGAGATCGCTACGTGACACACACTCTAATTCAAATAACTAACTACGTGACACACACTCTAATTGAAATAACTAATTATGTGACACACACTCTAATCCACGTTAGCGTGGGTACCATTCCAATTTTTTTTTCAAATAACTCCTCATTAATTAATTTACAGTACTCCCTCTGTTCACTTTTATAAGACCTTGAAGACATTTCAGACAATGTGCAAAACAGTTCATTTTAAGTTGTCTGAAACAACTTACAAAAGTGAACGGATGGAGTATCTCATTTCGAATGACTAATTATTGCAAGGAAAGCACGGGCATGGTAATACATACAGATTCGTTTGCAAATGAAACAAGATTCGTTTGCATTCTCAAATGTAGGCACACCATGCAGACCAGGGTCGTGTCGGGGTGGACGCTGCTTCGGTGCCTTAAAGGCAACTGCCCCTGGGTCACTGACATGTGGGCCAGCCACCTGTTGGGCCCACATGGCATGGACACAAAGGCAGGTTCCTTAAGGCACCGAATCATAGTCCTGTCGGGGTGGTCGCGTGTGTCGGACAGACGCGTAGCACCGAGCCACCCACCCCCTCCCCCCCCCCAAAAAAAAGGACGACGACAATATAAGTTCGCGCTTCCACGTTTCGGATTGAAATATCTTGCGGCCCCAATTCTAGCCATGCAAAATCTCTCTTCTCCACCGTCCCCTTCCACGCCTAGATTTTTCTCAAATGCCTAATTCGCCACCAACCCTCGAATCGCCCCTCGTCTCGTCTCTTTCCCCACCGTTCCCCACCTCTGTGCCGGATGATGACGACGAAGACTACGGTCGTGCTTCACCACCGCACCGGAGCTACCTCATCTACGCCCTCGTCCACCGCACCGAGTGGTCCACCCACAACGTCGGCCGCCGTAACCGACGTGCCTCACAGACACCGAGTTCCACCACATCAGGTGCGCTTCACCGACGCCGTCTCCCAGCTCACCGGGGCTACTTCACCGAGCACATTGTCGCACCTCCGCCCCCGAGGCCGTTGGGGCTTCACCAACGGTCTCGTCCACCACATCGTAGCGCTCCACTGCCACTCAAGATCCGCATCCGTGCACGGCCAGCCAACGCCAGCGCATCACCCTCAACGGCTCTGAAGTGACCCGCACTCTAGCTAGGCGAGCATGCCCAAACGTCGGCCGAACTAGGTATCCACACATCACTCCCTTGTGCACTATTCCGATGATGTTTGGATATCCTTTCACTGCTCTCTTAGCTTACACGCCTATGCAACTCTAACTTTAACTCTTATTTCTTCTGGAGATATCATATGAAACAAGCAAATCCATTTTTAGCGAAGCATGATGGAGCTACGGGATCTGGTACACATCCTGCACACCTGTATAACCTTGTAAGTATCTGTCCTCCGGTACAACATCAAGGTCGATTCCTATTATTTGATCAACCATTCGCCGTGTCAAAAATGCAGAGGGGGATGCAAGGAGAACAAGGCCTGCACCTCCAAGCAAGTGGTAACATGGACTGGTACATGGAACATCCCAAGCGCAAGGAGAGCTGCAGTGAGCCTGTACAACGAGCTAGCGTAAGTCCCTGCATTTCATTTAATTCGTACTAGCATTTGTGTATGATTTGTCTGTAGTGGCTGATCCACGAATTCATGTTACCAGGGTCAAACATTTAACCTAAAAAATACGAAGGCACTTGCACTCCGGAAATCAACATAACTTGAGAAATGTGAAGCTACATGCACTTTGAAAACCAGCTAATGATCCAAAGTAGTTCAGATTATAAACACTAAATGATGCAAGCACCAAAAAACACAAAATGCAACATGGTGTACAAGGACTACAAACATGGTCTATACCTGCTTGAATTATTCGTTCACTGGCTGAAAATATCGAAGTGTAATTACACGTATAACCAGTGCGCAAACTACATATCAATATATCTATCCTGCACAATTATGCCAATAGTTTCAAACAACCGATTAGAAAAGTATTTATGCTATGTTGTCATGATACGGGGACTTTCTGGTAGATGGCCTCGACGTTTTCTCAAGCTATGAAAATGCACTATAATTTGCTTGTCATCAATGCCTGCAAATCTCTGTCTCTCTCAACATAGTAGATCATCATTAGACACTAAATCCTTCAATGATCTTGCAAAATGCTTGCATTAGATCCCTCCTTAGTCACTATATGTTCATCACTAGGAGCATGTAAAATGTTTCCATCAAATCCTTCATTAGCAGTCTGTTCATTAGACACTTCAGGCTCAAGAACAACATGAGCTTGTATGTTTGCACCGGAAACTTGATTAGATACATCAGATTTAGTCAGTTCAGTATTGATTGGGGGAGTTATAAAATAAGTAGAAATTGGTTTCATTTTCTCATAGATTCCCTACATACAAGCAGTTTTACAACACCTCAGGTTTAACTATTGGCTAGAAATTGAATAGTTGAATTAGATATAATCAGCGATGTGGTGTACCTGCTCATTGCGCATGCTACTCTTGCAAGCTGCGACTGTCCGTTTGCGCAAGCTCGATGCCATGCCCGTGCTGCCGCCGCTGCCTCCCACGCAGGCTACACCTAGGGTTGGATCTTCATCTTCTTGTCCTTCCGTTTGGTTGAAGCCCGGCGACCGCCCTCCAATGAGGGCGCAAGAAAGTGCTGTGTCGGTCTGTCCAGCGGCGCCTAGGTTAGGAGCGAACCAGACTGGAGGCTGGAGCGAATGAATTGGGATTTTTCCTGCTGTCGATCGATATGGGAGGCGCTCATTTGGGCCGCGAGCCTGCTATAGGGCCTGCCTTGCACTTATGTTATTGGCCCATCCAAATTGAAACAATTTTCTTCATTTTTTTACATTTCCTGCTCATGCCTTGGGACGAACAAAACTAGCATGGGCCAACCTAGACGACTCAAACTAGGTGCACACTTTCCAGCCACCTGAGGCGGCCGCCCATACCAGCCCCTATGGTGGCGTCGCCCCTTTTTGCATGTATGATTGGATAGTGAAAAATATTCCAGTGGCGCTTTTGATTTACCCACAAAATGGTTGAATTTCTTGTTTCTATGAACCGAGTTCACCAATAATATGAAGGATGCCAGTCTTTTCATCCTATTGTAGATTGCTTAGATCTCGATATGCCAAAAGTAATCGCATGAAATATATACAGTAAAAGCCAGTGTGATGTGTTTGGCTACAACTAGTCTGACTACACGTCCTCATGTAACATATCAAGGACGCACCATCTTACCAGATTTACCATTCGACTTACCCATGCAGTGTAGGAAGAAAGAAGTATTTGGAATGTGTATCCAAGCAATTGATGCCATGGACTCCTTCGTACAACCTTATAAGCAAAAAATAAGTTGCAGTGTGTCTGTACAAAGAACTAGCATAAGTTCAGTTACCTGCTTCTCGGAATTTTAGTTAGCCACTTATTGCAAAATTGTTCAATTACATTGCTTGGCTTAATTTAGTTTTCTACTGATTACATAATGGCATAGCATGTTAATCATATTGTAGACTGCGCATATCTATGTGTTTGATACTTATTGTTAAGAATTATCTGTTTGCCTGAACTTAAATATCTACTTGTTTGTTTAACTGCTTTGTTGCTGCAACATCGGGTTACAATGATGTTAATAACTACTTTTCAGCATCCAATTGAAAATCTTTAATTCCTTGTTTGTTTAACTACTTTGCTGTTATAACTCCCAGTTCAGATGTTTTGCTAACTTCAACTCTTCTGAATCCAATCGGAACTTTAATGGCAAAACAGGTTAGCCCAAGATCAAAGAGTGAGGTCCCCATGGACGTTGCATCATCCCACAGCAGTGGCACCGGCCCAATTGTGCATTATGAATTGCCAACTGCTGATGCTCTAGAGGCTAAACTAGTGGTAGAATGAGATTCTGCTTCTGCACTTAGAGATGAAGTTGACATGTTGAGGAAGCAAACAGCACAATCACAAGCAGTACTCAAGACAACCATTATATATTTGGTGGATTTCAAAACGAAGCAAGCTGAGACTGACCAGATTGTTAAGGTCCCGAAGGAAAAAAAGGAAATTAAATTCCTACTTGGTAAATCATAGGTGAAATGTTCTTTCCATCATTGAATAACCTTTGTGTTGTCTGTTCATGTAATCAATCAAACCATTTGTTTTAGAGATCATGTAATAATTGTTTTTTTTGGTTTGTAATTTTATTTGAGCACAAGTTTGTATTAATTGATAAGACTCAGAGACATTTCATTTGGATTGTTGTGCCAGGCCTACAAATATGCCAATCGGGCTGAATGTACATTCAGCAATAGTAGTAGTATAGATGGACCATAAGTGGCACACATCGGAAAGGGCCAAGATGCTGGCTAAAAAAAGATGCTGTTGTAGCCAAAAAAAAGTACAGCGACATGGCTTATGTATGTTAGTTGATATTGTTGATCCATATACTCTGTAAGTATTTATATGTCTGTTAGTTCTGTACATTCTTGGTTGATTGACTCGGTATTTGAATCTTGATACATCGCTTGTGTACATATCTAAATGGGAGTACACATTATGTTGTGTGTGACATTTGAGTTGGACATGAAGTGTTCCAAATATTCGAATTCACCTTAAACTGGATTCTAGTTTCTGAATTTGAGTATCGGCATTTGTAAACCATATTCATATATGACAGTGGAATACATCTTTGTCGTCCTTTTGAAGATATATAAAAACACATAGAATGATTTATAAAGATTCATATAGGAATACAAAATGGATTCAAATTTAGTTGCCAGGGTAAACGTGGATGCTTATTGTCCCAAAATTTGAAAGAAGTAGCAAAATGTCCACTCTCACGTCGGCTGCCCGAAGCCAAGTGTTTGGGAGATGGAAATTATTGTCTACCCATTACATGGACAATCCATCAGCTTGATTTCCACTGGTCTAAATAGGGGTAGGTTAGTAACTTCAATTAGATATGACACGACCGCCTCTGAGCCCATTCCGACATGGTGGGCGTCAAACATGGGCGGCAAAAATCATTTGATTCAAGCTCGTCCGAAGGACCTCTGTTTCTCCCTCCATTCCCCCTCCATACACGGTGGGCGGCAAAACAAACTCGACTTGGCCGAAATCGATGTAGGCACATATTTTCAATAGGGGCAGGTTTGTAACTTCACTCAGACGTGACACAACCGCCCTACCTGTCAGCCTTGTTCATACACCGTGGGCACCAACCATGGGCGCCAACCACCCTCTCCTCGCCCGAAATCGCTCTGGGCAAATATTGGCGAGATGCGAGATTACCGTCCTATCCCCAATAGACGAGACGTCCAAATTTTAAACGGGGGCTAAGTTCGTAACTTTCCAATATTTCAGACAGGCCCGTCCCAAAAACATGGTTCCCCGTATCTCTCCCTCCATTTTCCCATTCATACACCATCCGCACTAGAACACCCCATCCCCACACCAGCCTCCGTCCGCCACCCCATCCATCGCTGCCGTCCTCCACCACATCCATCGCCGCCGTCCTCCACCATGATGGAGCGCCTACCAAGACCGCGTCGTCCACTGCTAGAGATGGACGTTTCTCATCCACGGCGACCGTCCAATAGCCTTGCATCGCGTCCTCTCGCTTCATCGGCGACGTCGTCCTCTTTGTCGGGGCCGCTCACACGACCTTCTCTTCCACCAGAACGGGACGTATCCCCCGATGCACCCGTCTACCGTCGCAGATCTGCTTCAATGCGACCGACAGCCATCGCACCCCCGATGCCTACACGGCGCCACAAGAGAGGTGGTACTTCATATCTCCTCAACCTTTTGATCTCAACCAAAAAATAGATCTTAACTTGGTTACTCTACTTTCTTTTCAGCTCTTAGAATTTAGTTCTTAGTTTGAAGCAAACAATGGATGCTAAATATCATTTCTCTGGTTTGCAGCTTCAAATCTGCCATGGCACAGCCATAATACGGTATAATTGATCATGCTTAGGGTTTAATTGATCATGTTGGTTCAGTGGTGGTTTCTTTAATAGAAATCGGAGGGGAAACCCTCTTTTGCTAAAAAAAATATTCTTAGAGTTTCCCCCTTTTATGATCACTATATGATCAGAATACATGCTTCGTGTCATAATAGTATTGCTCCACCCATCAAGCTAAACAAGCTTAGTTGTTCAAATACGAATCTGATATTATTAAAACAGAGTTGTTTAATTGGTCAGCTAAATGTTCCTAAATTAGTTTCGAAAATGTATGTTCACCGCTCGGGTGTGTATCTCTATAGGGTGCCCACGGTGGGTCGGCCCACCCTGGGATTTTGGGTCATCCCAGGCCCTGATTCCCCTCTGTTCTGTTGCGCGCTTCCGATCTCCACTCGCCCCCAGACGCCTGCCTCGCCGGCAACTTGTCGTCCCCGGACTAACAGGAGGCCAGGAGCGGCTTGCCCAACAGCGTCACCGCTGCCCGGGAGCGCCGTCGTGCCTACCTTCCCAGTCCATTCAAGGCTCAGGCATGCAGCACCCAACAAGCCAACCCGATTTATCCTAAGATACGTCCTGAACACTCAGTAGCCACTCCTTATCACCCATTTTCTAATTGATTCATTACTCATTTGGCAGGACTGTCATTACGGTTTGTTGTGTGCTCAGTGCTACCTACACTTAATGGTTCACATGTATTTCGGTAATCTTTAGTACCTCTAAAGTTCACAAGGTTTTTAAAATTCCGGCCCTCGGAACAGAAACTAGTCATTTCGGATTTTTGGTCGTAGTGACATTGACCCAGATTACTACTGCAAGCCAGGTTTGTTGACAATTTTACTTGTCTTTCTTACTCATTCGATATAATATCCAATTATTCACGTCGATTAGATGCAAACAATAAGTGCTAGACAAACTTCTTCATTCAGATTTTGGACGGTCTCTTACTAGAGTTACAATTCTGCATACTTGTCCTAGTAAGCTCACAAGTAAATGATTGATTCACTACATCTATGCTCGCCTTGTCATATTTGTTGTCAATGTTCTTTTAGGGTGGACCACACTGTTTCTAAATACTGGAACCATAGACATGAGTGAATAGTATTTCTCTATGTGATCTCTTCCATCATGTGTGGGTAACGAACACTGCATTGTATAGAAAGAAAGTGTCACTTCCAGCTTTTACATAGGTTTCGATCTTGTACATGGAATACAATCTGCCTACTTGCTTTGTGTCGCACTACCAACACTCCACCCTTGAAGCTAAACATTACGCCACTCATAATTGCTTAGTTTATTTGTTCAAATATGAATTTCATATGATTCTAATGTTCCTACTTCAGTTTTGAAATGTGTGCCTGCCTGGTATAGATACATAAGGGGTTTGTATTTTGTGTGTGGTCTGGTCAGCACGGTTGGGGAGATGAACTTTGCAAATGCAGGGGTTTATAAGGAGACACTCTCCGAGTTGAATCCGCAATGCATATCATAGATAATCTGACTACTTTTTATGTCTTCATGAATCTCAGATTCTGAACAACATCATAATGATTATGAGCTTGCGCGCATGAAAAGAATAAAGCAGAATAATGCCATGGCTGTCAAATTTGGCATTAAGGGACTGAAATCAAGTCTGGATGCAATGCAATGCAAACACTCTCCACCTACAGATTCATGCTCAGAATATGATCCTAACTGTGATTCTGAGCTAGAGGGCGACCTAAGTCAATGTAGCTCCCTAGTGGAGGAGTCAAAGGAAGATGCACTATCTTATTCACCCATCAAGTTACTTGCTCTAACTTTACAAGGTTACATTGCTCGCACATATCTTGCAACTGATGCTTTGCATTGCTTCTACTTTGTTGAACTACCATTAGCTTAGTTTACACATCGTGTATGTGAATACGCCCTGCCTATCCATTTTCAGTACATATTCCATCTGTCATCATACCATATTTATCCATTCAAATGTTGTTCTTGTGTATCAGACGTTCAAAAGGGAGAGGGCGATTGCTGATCATGGAGGAGCACAAGCAAAGTATTTGGAAAAAGTCTAGCCCTACTACACTGGTCATTTCTGATGCCCCAACTCAGCAAACCCCAACTGCAGCAAACAGTATGATTATGCCAGTTGACATAGCACCAGCTCTACGAAGCAAAACCCCCATTCCAGCAAAGAGTACACCAAATCCAGTTGCCAAATCCCTTTTCGAACCAGAGAGAGCCCCAATTGCAGCAAATAGGACCCTTGTTCCATTTCTTCCAGTTTAGAAGACGAAGCTTATGTTGTTGTCAGGAACTTTGTGCGCATCTTTCCTTCATGGAAAGATTATACCAAAGACACAGAACAATTTCTAGTCTTCCTCCGCAACTTACGCGTAAGTAATGTACTAATGTTATTCATGGTCATTACTGCATATGTTTTTGCTCACAGAAGACACAATATTTCATTCTTTTAAATAGGCGAGGAGCAAACTGGATTGTGATGACGAGCAAGGGTTGGTTGCGCTTTTCAAGCACTCGTTGATGAAGTATCGTTCCTACCTGAGGCAAGCACACTTCGATGGCAAGCCTTTGAACGAAATTTGTGTAAAGTCTCTAGTGCTACATTTATCCGACGGTGACTGGAATAATCTTGTTACACATTGGTCTCGGCTGCAGCGTAAGGTACTGTCTATGATATCACATCACAATTTGAACTACATTTCTGCATTTGCCTTAATGTCTCACTTGTACGAAAACTATTAGCAGAAGAACATTCGTTATCAAGGGACCACAGAATCTTGCAACTATACTGCACACTGCATTGCTCTTGTGAGTACCTCTTGCCCTGTATGACCATACTTACTTTCATAGCTGTTTAATTATGTAGCATCATTGCACATGTTAGCCTCGTAATCGTCCATTTGATGGACATTATAAGATTCGTATGGACTCTTACATAAATTTAGAATCAACCCAATGCTTTTGAAGAGGTTTAGCTCTGCAGACCTCTTGTAAGGACTGAACGTGGTATATCACTCTACTTACACTAACAGCTACTCCCTCCGTCCCATATAAGAACGTTTTGTATAGTACACCAGTGTTCAAAACACTCTTGTATTATGGGAAGAGGGATTGGTTCATTTTGTAGCATTTTGCATCTTATCTCCCTCGCCCACCATTTACTAAAAAAGATCATATCTATATTTAATCTTACCAACAAGTAGAATACACAGACAATGCCAGTGCAGAAGTGTAGCCCATTGCTCTTGTCAGTACATTTTGTCCTATAACGCTTGTACTTCCAGGGATTGGTAGTTGATTATGTAGCATCAATCTGCATCTTATCTTCATTATCCTCTATCCCTTCTAGTATTATCGTATCTATAATTACTCTCTACAAAATGTAGAGTACAGGCAATTCTTATGAAGAAGATTATGTGCTGAAATTCTTGAGTTATCCTTCCCTTGACATGGAGAAGGGCATTATAAAGCCGGTGTTAACTGTTAATGTAAGTCAGTCCTTTTAAAGCCTTTATCCTTAACTGCTGTTTAATTTGCCCATACTCCCTATCGTTTACTGCTGTTTAGTTTGCTGTTTCTACCAAAATGCATGTTCGTAAGAACCGTAAGTTCTAAGTTTTACTTGTAAAACCAAATTCCTTATTCATACCATGCACATTACTTAATACTCCCTATATGTATGCTTGTTTTTGTGGATCTATAATCTAGTGTGTGGTGAAGCAGCCCATATTTGCACCTTGTCATGTCCTGTTTTATCTTACTGATGTGGCTGATGATATGAACAACATGCCATGCACATTATCCAAAATAGATACAATGATTTTCTTTGCCCTTCATCTATGCTTGTTATGTTGACATGGTAATCCAGTAGTGTGATGAAGCTCCCCACATTATGAACAATGCCAAATTATGCTATTGATATTTTGAACTTACTATTTATTACAGAACAGTTATCATCTTTGTTTATACACGTGCAAAACCTGTCATCTCTCTGCTTTGTTTCAGGGTGATATGCCTGATGGCATGCACAAGTCTGCTGAAGGCTGTGAGACAAACCCAACATATATTGCAGCAAAGAAGGCAAAACATCTTGAAGATAGAGAGACAACCCCAAAGTCTTGTCTTGATGCAGTGTTCAAGTTAGTTGAGACTAACAGTCAGACAAGCTCACAGAATTTGTTGTCTGAATCAGTTTGACTTTTCAGTCCCAAGTTCTAGCAGAAAGGCATTCTGCAACTCAACTTCGACTTCAAGGCCTATCTCTAAGAAAGATTGCGGAGAACATGAATGAGAACCTCATCACTAAACAGTTACACCTGGAAGCTATGACCGACATGCTAGGCCGGTCTCACAGCCTTGCTCAGCAATTTGCGCAGCAGTTCCCTCGCAAGGCTAACATTCCATGAACTATCTTGGAAGTGATCTCGGTTCAGTATTATTTTGTTACGCTGCAATGGTGCCCAGTTTTTGTAATCTGCTTCTTCGTTGCGCTTTATGATCACTGGTGGCGAACTTCGATGCCCAGTGGATGTAATATACCTTAAATCCTTTATTGTATAGTGTAGGTTTATTCTTAGTTACTATGCCGTAATTTATTTATTGTATAGAGTAGATTTGTTCTTAATTCCTACTAGTTACTGCCATCATTCGCGATCTGAAAAAAAATCAGATGTAGTCGACCGGACCGAAACATTCGACTCTAACGGGCCAGGTTTTTAGCGGGCCACAATTGGGCCGGCATGCGTCTTTCTTGGGACCAAATGATTGGGGCCTTCACACATTGCGCCAGGCCCAAACTTACACCAACCTATATTTTAGTTGGGCCTTTTGTCGACCCAGCGCTTAGTTTGGCCCAGGTAGCGTTGGGCCATTAACAGGGTGAATATTGTACTGGCCTGTTATGCCCGAGATGAAACCACGGGCCTTTAGCAGGCCAAAATGCATGTTGGGCCTCAATTTTTACTAGTCGTCGACGGGCCTTCAGCAGGCCGAAATGTAGACCGGGCCGTTTTGGGCCCAGTTAGCTCACGGGCCGTTACCAGGCCGAAACATATCTCGGGCCTTAGTTGGCCCACTGATATCATGGGCCTTTAAGAGGACGAAAGCTTAGCACAGGCATAATCGGGCCGAATTACGCGACAGGCCTTTAACAGGCCCAAAGTCACATTGGGCTTAACTGTTGCCACCTTTAGCACGGGCCATTAGTGGGCCCGATGTCCCGTCGGACCATATATGGCCCATGGGCAGCACGGGCCATTCCTAGGCCGAAAGTCACACCGGGCTAAAATGGGCCCATGTCTACATAAGGCCTCTAACAGGCCGAAAGTCACTGGGCTGTAGTTGGGCCCAAATATTTGGTGAACAATTAATGGGCCAGATCTGGCTTCGGGCCGCAAATGGGCCCAAATATTGGGCGAACAATAAGTGGGCCAGATATAGCTTCAGGCCGTAAATGGGCCCAAATATTGGGCGAACAATTAACGAGCCAGATCTGGCTTCTGGCCGTAAATGGGCCTTTATTAAGCAGACCGTTATTGGGCTGGCCCACTAGTACCTGATTAAGTTCTATGGGCCTTTGACTGGGCCGGCCTTTTTAACCTATATGGGTGTCGGTGTCAAAACCGGCGGATCTTGGGTAGGGGGTCCCGAACTGTGCGCCTAAGGCGGATGGTAACAGGAGGCAGGGGACACGATGTTTTACCCAGGTTCAGGCCCTCTTGATGGAGGTAAAACCCTACGTCCTTCTTGATTATTCTTGATAATATGAGTAGTACAAGAGTTGATCTACCACGAGATCAGAGAGGCTAAACCCTAGAAGCTAGCCTATGGTATGATTGTATGTTGTCCTACAGACTAAAACCCTCCGGTTTATATATACACCGGAGGGTGCTAGGGTTACACAAGGTCGGTTACAAAGGAGGAGATATACATATCTGTATTGCCTAGCTTGCCTTCCACGCCAAGTAGAGTCCCATCCGAACACGGGACGAAGTCTTCAATCTTGTATCTTCATAGTCCAATAGTCCGGCCAAAGGATATAATCCGGCTGTCCGGATACCCCCTAATCCAGGACTCCCTCAGTAGCCCCTGAACCAGGCTTCAATGACGATGAGTCCGGCACACAGTGTTGTCTTCGGCATTGCAGGGCGGGTTCCTCCTCCGAATACACCACAGAAGAGTTTGAATACAAGGATAGTGTCCCACCCTACAAAATAAGTTCCACATACCACCGTAGAGAGAATAATATTACCACAAATCTAATCTGCTGACATGTTTTGGTAGCATGACATCATGCCACGGCCCGGTAATTATTTGAACCGTTTTTATTTAACCAACCCCGCACATAACGCGAGGCGGTTTCTTGACACATCTTGTCAAATCAGAGATCGTGTTCCCCCTATTACAGGATTCTCATCAATACAGACGTGGGTAACCCAACCGCGCCATCAATTACGACGCTTGGGGGATAAGCGAGTTTTGCCAGGCTAGTGGGGGCGCATAGTTTAGTCTGCCCTTATAAAGGGATAATATCTCACCTTTTTCTACCCAGGCCTTCTTCCTCCTTGCTCATTGAGGGAGTCCTGGATTAGGGGGTCTCTGGACAGCCGGACTGTTGGACTATGAAGATACAAGATTGAAGACTTTGTCTCATGTCCGGATGGGACTCTACTTGGCGTGGAAGGCAAGCTAGGCAATATGGATATGGATATCTCCTCCTTTTGTAACCGACCTTGTGTAACCCTAACCCTCTCCGGTATCTATATAAACAAGAGGGTTTTAGTCCATAGGACACAACTACAACATACAATCATACTATAGGCTAGCTTCTAGGGTTTAGCCTCTCTGATATTGTGGCAGGTCTACTCTTGTACTACAAATATCATCAATATTAATCAAGCAGGACGTAGGGTTTTACCTCCATCAAGAGGGCCTGAACCTGGGTAAAACATGTGTCCGCTGCCTCCTATTACCATCCGCCTTAGACGCATAGTTTGGGACCCCCTACCCGAGATCCGCCGGTTGTGACACCGACATTGGTGCTTTCATTGAGAGTTCCTCTGTGTCGTCGCCGTTAGGCTTGATGGCTCCTAATATCATTGATAGCGATGTAGTCCAGGGTGAGACTTTCCTCCCCGGAAAGATCTTTGTGATCGGCGGCTTTGCACTGCGGGCCAATTCGCTTGGCCATCTGGAGCAGATTGAAAGCTACGCCCCTGGCCACCAGGTCAGGTTTGGAAGCTTAAACTACATGGCCGATGTCCGCGGAGACTTGATCTTCGACGGATTCGAGCCTCTACCTTGTGCATCATGCGGTCACGACTTAGCTCTACCATTAGACAGTGTTCAGGAAATCGCACCGGCAGCCGCTCCGACCCTCGATTCGGAGCCAGTTGTGCCGTCCGTGGACGGGTGGATGGACCCCACCACGGAGGCCTTACCCTCAGCGGCGATCGAGCCGAACATCGACCTTACCTTGCACGAGAGCCATATTGTTAAATTGCCAGATCTTTCTCCAGCCACGGACTCCGAACCGCCTGCGCCCGATCCTATTGAATCCAATTGGGCGCCGATCATGGAGTTTACCTCGACGGATATTTTTCAGCACTCGCCCCTTGGCGACATACTGAACACATTAAGGTCCCTCTCCTTGTCAGGAGGATCCTGGCCGAACTATGTCCGACGGGATTGGGATGTGTATGATGAAAAAATTCGCCACCCACCCACCACCCACTTAGTAGCCACTGTCGATGACTTAACCGACATGCTTGACCTCGCCTCTGAAGACATCAATAGTATGGACAACGATGCAGGAGACGAACAGGAACCACTGCCCACAGGGCAATGGATGCCCACTTCATCACATGATGTATACATGGTGAACACACCAAAAGAAAACGACGACGAGGAACGGAAGGACGCAACGAAGGGTTGTCCCCTCCAGAAGCAGTCAAAGCGGCGGCGTAAGCGCCGCTCCAAATCCCGCCTCGACAGAAACAATGATCATATAGACCCAGCCTTAGAGCAGGGTGAACTATCGCCGGATCACGGCAATACGGAGAATCAAACCGAACAACCTAACTCTGTCAAAGATAATAGTCCGGACGACCTCACACCGGACAGACACCCAGAGCAACAGAATGCCCGTCAAAGGCTTGTTGCTACCGCGAGGAGTCTAAAAAAGCAGAAGCAAAGACTCAAGGCTGCACAGGACACACTCGGAATCAGATGGAGCAAAGTACTCAATGCAGCAGCGAAGTACGGCGGCAATCGCCCCACCAAGAGCTACCCGAAGCGGAAGTTGCTACCCGAATTCGATGAGGAGGCCTTAGATCCCCCGCAACTAAAAATCGAAACGGCCACCTGGCCGGATAGACGTCCTCACGGCCAACATAGAGCGGCAAACAACGCCACACATAAGCCAATATGCGATCCACGTGAGGGCTCGCATCAAAATGACAGCGCAACCAGATCCATCTATGGACCACGTAAGCGCGCTCCAGCATACGATGCAACACAACAAACATCCGAACAACACGGTACACCCAGATATAGGGGTGCCGCACACCCCCTATGTTTCACCGATGAGGTGCTGGACCATGAATTTCCAGAGGGATTCAAACCCGTAAACATAGAGGCATACGACGGAACAACAGACCCTTGGGTCTGGATTGAGGACCATATCCTCCATATCCATATGGCTCGAGGAGATGATCTCCACGCCATCAAGTACTTACCCCTCAAGCTCAAAGGGCCAGCTCGGCACTGGCTTAAAAGCCTCCTCGAAAACTCCATTGGAAGCTGGGAAGAGCTCGAAGACGCTTTTTGGGCAAATTTTCAAGGGACTTATGTCCAACCCCCGGATGCGGGCGATTTGAGTCATATAACTCAACAGCCCGGCGAGTCAGCCCGAAAGCTTTGGAACAGGTTTCTTACTAAAAAGAACCAAATAGTTGACTATCCGGACGCCGAAGCCTTGGCAGCTTTTAAGCATAGCGTCCGCGACGAATGGCTTGCCAAACACCTCGGCCAAGAAAAGCCGAGAACAATGGCAGCATTAACAAGCCTCATGACCCACTTTTGCGTAGGTGAGGACAGCTGGCTAGCCAGGTGCAGCACCAGCGACCCAAGTACATCCGAAGTTAGAGATGAAAATGGGAAATCACGATGCAGCAAAAATAATAAGCGCCGGAATAAAGAAGACAGACCGAGGAGCACGGCGATAAACGCCGGATTCAGAAGCTCTCGGCCAGGTCAGCAAAAGTCGCCCTCTAAAGGTGCCAAAGATGAACTCTCCAGCCTCAACAAAATTTCGGACCAAATATGTCAAATCCATAGCACACCTGGTAAACCCGCTAATCATACCCACAGAGAATGTTGGGTCTTCAAGCAGTCCGGCAAGCTCAACACCGTACACAAGGGGGAGGATACACCAAATGAAGACGAGGATGAGACTCTCAAGCAAGACACTGGGGAACAAAAGAAATTTCCACCAGAAGTCAAAACAGTAAACGTGTTACACGTGATCAAGGGGAGAAACAAAGCGGCACTCCCAGATAAATATGCCCAAGGGCCTATCACTGCGGAGTCCTGCCACTGGTCGTTTCAACCGATCACTTTTGACCATCAGGATTACTCAACAAGTATCAGGCGTGCAGGATGGGCTGCCTTGGTATTATACCCAATAATTGACGGATACCACTTCACACGAGTCCTGATGGACGGTGGCAGCAGTCTAAACCTGATATATCAGGACACATTCCGCAAAATGGGGATAGACCCAACAAAAATTTGCCTCAGCAATACTACCGTTAAAGGAGTAACGCCGGGCCCAGGGGCTTATTGCACGGGCTCCCTGCTACTAGAAGTTATATTCGGCTTCCCCGATAACTTCCATAGTGAAAACATAACCTTCCACATTGCTCCGTTCCAAAGTGGCTATCAAGCACTACTTGGGCGCGAAGCTTTCGCTCGCTTTAATGCAATACCGCATTACGCTTCCCTCACGCTTAAGATGCCCGGTCCGCGTGGTATCATTACAGTAAATGGAAATATTGAGCGATCCCTGCGCGCCGAGGAGGGTGCGGCTGCCTCGGCAGCTGCGCACTAACACGGCCTCACCAACTAAAGTATTCAATAGGTCATCAAGACCACGGACACGGTTAGAGAAGTCCGGCGCAGCTATATGAAATTCGTACAGGTTTGATGGCCACACCCCTATCACAAACACAAGGGGCTCAACCGCGCAGACAAGTGGCAATTTTTACTCATCTTGAAATTTACATGGTTTCTTTAAAACCTACCTTTTTGCACGACAACTTTTCACCTAAGTTCCTCTCTTTTACAGATGACCACCGTGCTACACCCGTCTAGGATATGGCACAACGGAGACACAGGCGCAGACGTGCAGCAGGGACCCGGCCCAAGGATTCTTTTTAGATTAAGACCCTGCGTCAACCTTTTTTACTGTCTGTTGTTGATACACATCCCTCGGATTCTCAGTACAATTGAGAAGGATGCTGGCGTCTTGGCATGTGGCCATGTCAGAATAATGCAAGTTCCTGGACACCAGGGGCTTCTTACAAAGACCGAATACCTTAGGGAGTGTTCGGCATCGCGAGTTTGGCCTTATATGCATTAGCTCCGAATCATGTCTTTGGTCAAATGTTGGGTTTGCCCAGCTCCTATGTTTTGGTACCTTACGTTCCGCTCTATCGGCTAAGGTAGCACTTGGAGAACTACTGCGATTGTGCCCTGGGTCATCCGGATGAGAACCTCAGTAGAGAAAGCCGAAAACTGACTGTCATGATATAGTGTGAGACTGGTCAACCACTCGATGACCTATCGGAATGTTAGAATTCCTCCACCTTAACGAAGGGCCGTTTCCCGGCCAGGCATGTACGCGCCCCGAATTCGGGAGAGTGCGGAGCCACCAAGGGCTATATAGTAGCCGCACCGTCAAACTCCTATGGCTAAGTGAAAGTGTTAAAGCATTATAGTCCGGTTGCCTCGTTCGCTGCGCTATCACCTCCTTAATAGGACCAAGACATTGGGTTAAGTGTGAACACGCATCTTCTGCGAACACCTCCGCATTATATGCGTGGGGGCTGAAGCTGACGACTGCAATCTTTCAGGTTATACACATGTATACATAAACGGCCGCACAGGAGGCATCATATTACTCTCAGGCAAAAGTATAAACACCACCTTAATAAATTTCATAAAAACATTGTGTTTACAATGGGAATACATGTCACTCAAACATAATATTCTTCGAGCACTGGGCCTCTATCAAACGAGCACCCTCGAGAACCTCTTAGAAATAGTGCTTGGTAGCCACTCGGCCTATGGCCGAACCCTGCGCCGCAATAGTGGTAGCATCCATCTCCGCCCAGTATGCTTTAACATGGGAAAGGGCCATCCGCGAGCCTTCTATGCACGCCGACCTCTTCATCGCATTGATGCACGGCACCGCACCAAGGAACTGCTGCACTAAGCTGAAATACTTGTTCGGCTTCGGCTTTTCCGGCCACAGCGGATCCACGATAGACCTCATGGCGAGTCCGGACAACCTATTGAGTTCGGCCCATTCAGCTAGCTGATCAGTCAACAGAAGCGGACGCTCTGGAACGTTAAATTGTGACCAGAACAACTTGTCCACTTCACGATTTGTTTGATCTCGGAAGTATTTGGCCGCATCGACAGCGCTCGCCGCCAAGTCCATATATGCGTCTGCCGAACTCCACAGCCGATCCAGAGGGGCATACCGCGGATCTCTGAACTTCCTCCGCAGCATAAAGGGCTTCCCAGCCGCAATATCCCTGGCTTCACGCAGCGCCTCCTTCTTCGCTCTCATAGCAGAGTGGGTGTCTTTGTTCGCCATCGCGGCCTTTTCAAGATCTGTTGCCTTCGCTCGGTTTTCTTTTTCAAGGAACTGGCAATGGTCGGCAGTGTCTTTTAACTTTACGGCCATCTTGCCCATCTTCTCTTTGCTTTTGCAATGCGCATCCTTCTCGGCTTTCAACTCTTTGGTCGCCTTTAAAGCAGCCGCATTACTAATCCTTGTTTGTTCTTTGGCTCGGGCAAGTTCCACCCGCAGGGTTTCCACGGTGGCAGCTCCATCTGAAGTCACAACATAATAAAGATACTGGCATCATGCTGGTCTTACTATGTGGCATTCACCAGAAAATACTACTTACCCAGTGCCTCATCAAGCCTCTTGTTAACAAGCTCGATGTCGGCATCCGCCGCATCCAGTTTCCGCTTCAGTTCGGCAAACTCATGAGTCCGGCTAGCCACCGGAGCTCCCACTACCTGCACATTAAAGCGGTGTGGTTATGGCCTGGTACTACAATCCTCTATTTTCCGCCGTTCTCGGCGACAACCAGAGTCTCAGGGGCTACTATCTACATAGGGCACACCTAAAAATGTGCGGTACCATCACAAATGTACATCATTTTACGTACCTCAAAGCCCGTCAGTAGAGTCATAAAGGCATCATGCAACCCGCTTTCGGCGGATGAAATCCTATCCATCACCGTACCCATCAATGTACGGTGTTCTTCTGAGATGGCCGCTCACTCCAACAGCTCTCTCAGTACATCCGACCGCATACCAGACGGTGCCGGACTCTTCTGTTTGCTCTCTTCAAGAGCCGGACGCTAGGGATTTCGGGTGACTATAGGATTATCTTCCGTGACGACACTTCAAGGTCGCCCGCTTCTTGAGCGGAGTAGTCCGGGGGAGGCGTTTCGCTCTCCATCATCTCTGGAAGAAGATCCCCCGAAGACGAGTTCTGCTGAGAAGGGCTAAGATCCGAACTACAAGATAAATACTTCGGTTATTTTCCTCAGAGGTAAGGTAATATATCTTCCATATTAAAGTACTTTTTAATTACTTACAGCTCGTTAGAGGGCTGATCCCCGCGCGGACTTTGTGCGGCAAGAGCACCCTCCAAGGCAGGACCCTCTGGTGGAGATTTCTTCTCTCGCTTGGAAACATTGGTTTCCGGATCTTCAGAGGTAGTTCTCTTCCTTCCCCGGGGTGAGGGAATATTCGATTCCTCCCCTCGATTATCCTCGCTCACAGAGGCGCTCGTTCCCTTGGTCAGAATAGGTAGCGGTGGAGGCCCGCTTTTGCCCTCATTATTCCCCCCTTTGTCTTCCTTTGAGGGCTCCGGGCAAGGTGCTAGCTCGAGCATCTTTTCCAGTACCGGATTTTCCAAACCCTCAGGAAGGGGGGCCGAACACCGAATCATCTTCGCCTTTGTTATCCAGTCCTGGTCAAAGAGCGATTTCTCAGAATAATGTCATGATAAATGAAGGACGGTGTGTTCGGCTAGAGGATAACTTACTTGGTCGGCGGTGCGGTTGCTGCTCAGGCCTGCGTCCTCGGTACTGTCCGGACACTCTATATGGGGTCCGAAGAATGATTTATACATCTCCTCGTGCATCAGGCTGAGGAAATTCTGGATAGCGCGCGGTCCTTCTGGGTTGAACTCCCACATGCGAAGGGGTCGGCGTTTGCATGGCTGGATTCGTTGAACCAGCATGACTTGCATTACCACAATCAAACTAAAATCTCCTTCGAAGAGATTTTGAATGCGGCTTTGAAGTAGAAGAACGTCCTTGCTGGGACCCCAGCTCAGCCCTCTGCTAATCCATGACATCAGTTGTGGTGGGGGGGCCTGAGCGAAAAGCAGGGGCAGCCACCCACTTGGCACTTCTGGGAGCTGTGATGTAAAACCACTCCCGTTGCCATAATCCGGACACCTCTGGAATAGAACCCTTTGGCCATGGAGCTCCAGCAATCTTGCCTATTAATGCGCCTCCGCACGCTGCATGCTGCCCCTCGACCATCTTCGGCTTCACATCAAAGGTCTTGAGCCACAGGCCGAAGTGAGGGGTAATGCAGAGGAAGGCCTCACATACGACAATAAATGTCGAGATATGGAGAAAGGAGTCCGGGGCTAGATCATGGAAATCTAGCCTGTAATAAAACATCAACCCCCTAACGAAGGGATCCAGAGTGAGGCCTAGACCTCGGAGGAAGTGGGAGATGAACACGACGTCTTCGTTGGGTTCGGGAGTAGGGACGACCTGCCCTCGGGCAGGCAGCCGATGCGAAACCTCGACGGTCAGGTATCTGGCCTCCCTCAACTTCTTAATGTCTTTTTCGGTAATGGAGGAGGGCATCCACTAGCCTTGAAGGCTAGATCCGGACGTGATTGAAGATCCCGAGCACTTGATCTGGGCTTTTGGTGTTAGAGCTCGAGGCGTGGGAAGGATTCGATTGAGCACGGGAGGGAAAAAAGTAAAAGCCTTATCCCTTTATAAAGAGGGTGAATATCAAGCGTCCTCTCCATAGCCGTTTGGGACTTGCCTATAACCTAGGAGTCCTAGAGACGGTTGGGTTACCCACGACCGTATTGATGAGAATCCCATAATTAGGGGAACACGATCTCTGCTTTGACAAGACGTGCCAGAAACTGCCTCGCGTTATGTGCGGGGCTAGTTAAAGGAAACTGTTCGAATAATCACCGGGCCATGACAAAATGTCGTGTTGCCAAAACAAGTCAGCAAATTAGATTTGCGAAAATATTATTCTCTCTACGGTGGTATGTGGAATTTATTTTGCAGGGTCGGACACTATCCTTGTATTCAAATTCTTCCGTGATGTATTCGGAGGAGGAACCCGCCTTGCAATGGCGAAGACAATACTGCGTGCTGGACTGATCATCATTGAAAGCCTGGTTCAGGGGCTACTGAGAGAGTCCTGGATTAGGGGGTCTCCGGAAAGCCAGACTATTTCCTTTGGCCGGACTATTGGACTATGAAGATACAAGATTGAAGACTTTGTCTCGTGTTCGGATGGGACTCTACTTGGCGTGGAAGGCAAGCTAGGAAGTACAGATATGGATATCTCCTCCTTTTGTAACCGACCTTGTGTAACCCTAACCCTCTCCAGTGTCTATATAAACCGGGGGGTTTTAGTCCGTAGGACACAACTACAACATACAATCATACCATAGGCTAGCTTCTAGGGTTTAGCCTCTCTGATCTCGTGGTCGATCTACTCTTGTACTACCCATATCATCAATATTAATCAAGCAGGACGTAGGGTTTTACCTCCATCAAGAGGGCCCGAACCTGGGTAAAACATCGTGTCCCCTGCCTCCTGTTACCATCCGCCTTAGACGCACTATTCAGGACCCCCTACCCGAGATCCGCCGGTTTTGACACCGACACTCATCCATTCTCGCGCACTCGAGCTCCAGCGCCCAAGTCCGCATCCTTCTCCCCAACTCTCTCCAAACATGTCCGGAGTGGGAGGCAAGTGGATGGCCTCCTCCATCATGGAGGGACACATCAAAAAGCTATGTGGAGCCGGATACTTAGCCGCGGATATCGCACACCGGCTGCCAGCCGCGGGGCAGGTCGTCCCTACCCGGGAACCTCATGAAAGGGTGGTGTTCCTCCCCCATTTCGTCTGTGGATTGGGGTTTCCCCTCCATCCATTCGTCCACGGCCTCATGTTCTATTACGGGATGGACTTTCATGATCTGGCCCCAAATTTCATCCTTAACATCTCAGCGTTCATCGTCGTGTGCGAGGCTTTCCTCCGCATCCGGCCCCACTTCAGCCTATGGCTGAAGACCTTCAACATCAAGCCGAAGGTAGTAGGCGGCCAACAAGAGGAATGCGGCGGAGCCATGGTGGGCAAAATTCCCAACGTTAGATGGCTCCAGGGCTCCTTCATGGAGACCGTAAAGGGGTGGCAATCGGGGTGGTTCTACATCACCGAGCCGCGCAACAACAACTGGGTGGCGGCCCCCGAGTTTCGATCCGGAATCCCCACGCAGCTCACTTCCTTGAAGGAGAAGGGCCTGTCTTGGGGCTCTTCGGTGGAACTGGATGTACTCCAGAAGTGTATCCGGAACATGACAAGCAAGAAACTTAAGCTTGTCAACATAGTCCAGGTCATGCTCTTCCGCCGGATCCTCCCGTGTCAACAACGGGCATTCAGCTTATGGGTGTTCGACCCGGCCCAGCACCAGACTCTACGCGAGCTCTTCGACACGACGCATAAGGACGTCTGGAAGGTGCTGTTCAAGGGCGTCGAGGTCCCTCCTTCTCTTACCGAGGACCGCGGGCTAAGCGCGAACTGCCCTGCGAATCCGGTAAGTACTGTACATCTGGTAGGGTATTTATTTCCCATAGCTTAACCATGTGTGGGGTCTGTGCTCCCATGCCTTTGACAGGACAAGGTGGAGACATCGGAGCAGATTAACTGTCTGGCCCCTCTGCCTGAAGACCCTGCGGACGCTCTCCTGATGGAGATGCAAACTCTGGCTCCTTATGAGGTGCTGCAGAAGACCAAGAAGAAGGCCAAGGGAACCCGAACGAGTTCCCGGCGCCTGGTGGTATCGGACTCATCGTCCGATAACTCCGAGATGCACTCCTCCCGTGAAGACGAGGAGAAGGAAGATGAAGATTCTCCCCCTCCAGCCGGGGGAGACAAGAAAAGGAAGGCCGCCTCAACCGGGGAGGCCGAAGGGTCCAATAAGGTAAGGACTCTCCTTCCGGACTATTCCACCACCATTGCCGACGACGAAGACGAGTGGCTGCTCAGGGAGAAGCCCCTAGCGAAGTCGTAAGTATTCGGATACCAGAGTAACTCATAGCATACTTGTGTTGCACTGCTTCCCCTAATGTCGGACATGATTCTGCAGTCCGCCCCAAGCCCGTATCGACGTATCCTCGTCCGACGGTTCCTTGGACTCATCGGACATGGATAGTGATACACTTCCAACCGCCTCCTCTCCTTTCCCTACGAACAATGCTAAGGTATTGTCTCAAGGGGCATCGAGCCGGGGGGAGACAGTCCTAGAGGCGCCTCGAGGCGACCTTCCGGACTCCAGGAGCAAAGGGAGTAAGGCTCCCAGGGGCTCCAAGTTTGGCCCTTAGCCGAACACCGCGCCGGAACCTCCAGTGGTTCCGGACTCGGGCAGGCGGCCCCCTTCCAAGAAGGGCAAGCCGTCCGTGCCGGTGACATCTGTCCAACCAGAGGCACCGAACGACCTGCTGGGAGCGCTTCGTGGCGCTTCTATCAACGAAGAGCACCGCACTATTTATGAGTGCAGTGATCAAGAAGGTTCAGTCCGCCAAGAGCAAACTGACTGAAGCCTGTGCCAGCCTTCTAACAGGCTTTGAGGTAAGTATTTAAAATATAGGAAAAATATTACCACATAGACAGTAGCCCCTGATGCTCTGTTTGGTGTTCACAAAGAAAAGCCGAATAGACGATCAATAATATCTGCAGGAGTCTAATATAAGTATGTTTGTATGCGTATGCAGGCTTTGCTGCTGACCTCTGCCGCACTGACTGCGGAGGTCGCCGCACTGAAGCAGGACCTCGAGCGATCCGAGAAGGAGCTCGGCCTTGCCAAGAGGCAGCTCGAGCAGAACAAAGGTAAGTAATACCTTCTCTATATAAAAAAGAAAATGTGGTTGCGAACTGACAGGATCATCATGAATGTGCCAGGGGCCACGACCGAAGTGGCGACCCTGAAGCAAGCGTTGTATGAGGTTGACAACAAAGCAGTCAAGGAGCGCACCGAGCGGGAAAAACAAGAGGCATGGGTGGACGAGGTGCAGCAAGAGCTCCAGGCTCTTGTGAAGAAGCACGAGGCTTTGGAGCTTGACTCGAAGACGCGAGAGTCCGATCTTGCCGCGGCCCTCGAGAGCACAAAGCATGACAAGGCTGAAACACAAAAGGACCTCCAGGAAATTGAGGCGATAAGGAAGATAGCGGCGGGTAAGGTATTCAATATGCAAAGCAAGCATGTGAAAGTAAATTACTTGATACTTACCCGAGTTCGGAGCTCTCTAGGAGCATTCGCAGATTTGCCCCGCAGCATGTCGAATGCCGCGAAATATTACCAGGCCGAGGAGGGAAGCTCGACGGAGAAGCTGTTCTGGTCTCAGTATACTGGGACCGAACATCAGATGCCTATGAGCGACCAGTTGAAGCAACTAGTCGAGCTGCACAAGGCGGCCGAACAGGCCATGAGGGGCCTTATAGTCTGGATGTGGCCTGGCGACTCCCTTCCCAACAGCTACTTCGACCTGGTGAGGCGGCTTGTGGATGCCTGCCCACGGCTGGAGGCCATAAAGTGGTCCATCTTCATTGAAGGTGCACGTCGGGCCTTTGCCCGTGCAAAGGTGCACTGGGCCAAGATGGACGCCGAGAAGCTGGTGAAGGAGGGGCCGCCGCAGGGCAAGGAGCATCGCCACCCTGAGATGTATTATGAGGGTGTCCTGAAGGGTGCCTGTCTTGTGGCGGATGAGTGTGCGAAGATGTAATTTTTGAATAAACTTGCCTGTGTGATCCTGTATAATGAAAACTTGTTCATATGCGTTATGCAACGCTTGTTTGAATTTAAAATATTACCTTCTGTGCGGCTGTTTGTTAAATCTAAGAGATGGCCAGTCGTCGGCTTCTTCCCCCATGCCATGAGTGCTGGGGTGTTCGGGATAAATCTGAGCACTCTTTTCCCCATTGTTGGGTCCTTCGAGGGAGGTGCTCAGCACTATGAACAAGGCAATCAGACTATAATGCTTTATCACTCTCACTTAGCCATAGAAGTCTACAACTTTAAATTTTGGCAAAGCCCCTAGTATTCGGAAGGCCGAATTCGTGGCGCTATACACACCTTAAGCCGGACAAAGCCGACTCCTCGCTCGAAGCGGCATAAGTCTTTAGGGACTCGAGACCTCTCGAACAGCGACCAGCTCTCGCCTTATCATGACAGTCAGTTTTAGCTTTCTCTACTGAGGTGCTTAGCCTAGATGAACCGGGGCACAATCGCAGTAGTTCTCCCAGTGCTACCTTAGCAGATATAGCGAAACGTAAGGTACCAAAACATGGCAGCCGGGCAAACCCAACTATTGACCCAAGACATGATTCGGAGCTGATGCATATAGTGCTATAAGTTCGGGGTGCCGCACTGTCGAAAGTGTACGGACTTCTCACGCCGTATTATGGGGTACGCTTAAGCCCCTGGCGTACTGGCCGTACCAGAGTGTACAGGTGCTGAATGTCATGAATGAATATATATATATATATATATATATATATATATATAAGAAAGAATAGAGAATGCGGTAATAGTCTAGTGCTATGCATTGTTTATTCAAAAAGGTGCGTCGAAGCAGAATGATACAAGTAGTGCGATAAGCAAAAAGTAGGACTATTTGACATGTCCCCTCCAAGGGCAAGCTGAGGAATGGTATTTAAAGCAAGTATTTCACTCGTTATCAGAGACCACCTGGGAATTCCATGGTGCGACGTGGCTTTTTGCCTCCTTGGTTGTTGCATCGTGTGTCCGGCAGTCGTACTGCCGGACGGGGGTTTCCAAAGATTAAAGTCCTGAAAGAGAGAAAAGTAACAAAGTAGGAAGCCCCTAGTGCGGTTGACCCGTGTCTTTGGGCGTACCGTAGCCGTGCCCCCCTCCCCACCTGTGCCCATGGTATTTTCAATGCATAGTTATGTACGCGTGGCACGGATTTCGCTGTTTGGCTGGGACTGGGGCGGGGGCCGCATTGCTATGCCAGCTCGGAACGTGCCAGGTGGTCTTGTTGCCGATTACTCCGGGCGCACTTGAAGGTGTCCGGGTCTTTACTCGCCGAACTGGTGGATTGCCTTAAGAGGCTGCTTTGTGCTTCTGCTGCGAGGGCCGCAGTGTGCTCCTCCGTGCGGAGAGAGCGCTCTGTGTTTCCATTGACTGTGATGACCCCCCAAGGTCCTGGCATCTTGAGATTGAGGTATTCATAATGTGGTACCGCATTGAATCTCACAAATGCGGTTCGCCCGAGTAGTGCATGATAGCCACTGCGGAACAGGACTATATCAAAGATTAACTCCTCGCTTCGGAAGTTATCCGGTGATCCGAAGACCACTTACAGTGTGACTGAGCCTGTGCAATGGGCTCTACACCTGGTATGACGCCTTTGAAGGTCGTTTTTTGGGTTTGATCCTTGAGGGGTCTATACCCATTTTGCGCACTGTGTCCTGACAAAGCAGGTTCAGGCGGCCGCCGCCGTCCATAAGGACTCAAGTGAGGTGAAATCCGTCAATGATTGGATCTAGGACCAGTGCGGCGAATCCGCCATGACGGATACTAGTGGGATGGTCCCTGCGATCGAAGGTCATCGGACAGGAGGACCATGGGTTGAACTTTGGGGCGACTAGCTCCAACGCGCATCCCTTAACGCATGCTTCCGCTCCGTCTTGGGGATGTGGGTTGCGTATATCATGTTCACCATCCGCACTTGTGGGGGGAACCTCTTCCGCCCTCCGGTGTTCGGCTGCCGGGGCTCCTCCTCGTCATCGCTATGTAGCCCCTTATCTTTTTCTGTGGCGCTTAACTTGCTGGCCTGGTTGAACACCCAACATTCCCTGTTGGTGTGGTTGGCTGGCTTGTCGGGGTGCCATGTATTTGGCACGAGCGATCGAGTATACGGTCCAAACTGGACGGGCCCGGAGGGCTTCTTTTGAATGGCTTTTTCCGCTGACCGGGTTTAGAGCCTCTGAATCCGGCATTGACTGTCGTATCGTCGGTATTGTCGCTATTGACGCAACGCTTATGTTTGTTGCGACGTGACCTACCGTTGCTATCTTTGGTATCTGAGGTACCGCGGTTCTTTGATATGTTATTGCTGCGAGCCAGCCAGCTGTCTTCTCCCGCGCAAAAGCGGGTCATGAGTGTCATGAGGGCTGCTATGGATTTCGGCTTTTCCTGGCCAAGGTGCTGGGCAAGCCACTCATCGCGGATGTTGTGCTTAAAAGCTGCTAGGGCCTCTGCATCCGGACAATCAACGATTTGATTTTTCTTTGTCAGGAACCGTGTCCAGAATTGCCTAGCTGATTCCTCTGGTTATTGAATTATGTGTCTCAAGTCATCGGCATCTGGTGGTCGCACATAAGTGCCCTGGAAGTTGTCGAGGAATGTGGCTTCCAGATCTTCCCAACAGCCAATGGATTCTGCTGGCAGGCTATTGAGACAATGTCGAGCTGGTCCTTTGAGTTTAAGTCGGAGGTATTTGATGGCGTGTGGATGTGCAGGAGGAAGTCCTCGATCCATACCACAGGATCTGTTGTGTCGTCGTATGATTCTATATTTACGGGTTTGAAACCCTCTGGGATTTGGTGATCAATTACTTCATCTGTAAAGCATAGGGGGTGTGCGGCACCTCTGTACTGGGGTATGTCGCGACGCAGCTCAAATGAGTCTTGTCCGTTGTGTTTGGCCCAGCCGGATTTACTTTTACTGTATCTGGCGTGACGGTTATCGTCTCGCGTGGTAGTGCGCCCTCGTGATCCGTAGATCGATCTTGCGTGTTTTACTTTGTCCTCCAATACGTCTCGTAGGTCTAGCGTGTTTCCCCGTGCCTTGACATTTTTATTTGAGTGGCGTCGGGGTGTGGGCTGAGCTTTTGGCTGAAATGCCTCTCTGTCGCGGCCACGAGGTGGCCGATCAGCCGCTTCATACGCTGGCGATGTAGGTTTTAATGCTTCCTCCTCTAGTCAGGGTAGCAACCTGCCCTTTGGGTAACTCTTGGAGGGGCGTTTGAGTTCATATTCCTCAGCCACAAGGACATCAGTCCATCTGTCAGCTAGCAAATCTTGATCAGCTTGAAGCTGCTGCTGCTTTTTCTTAAGGCTATTTGCCATGGCTATAAGCCGACGCTTGAAGTGCTCTTGCTCGACGAGATCCTCGGGCGGCAAATTCGTCATCATCGAGGCTTGTCTCATCTTCGGAGGGAGGCATGTAATTATCATCCTCCGCCTCTCCATCTGCCGCTCTCTCGGGAGGGCTGGCTTCTCCATCCTCCTGCTCTAAATCTTGCTGGAGGGGATTGTTGTCGTCTTCGGCACTATCCGGAGTGCTATTATCTCCTGTGCCGGTGTCACCGCTTTTGCTTTGGCGATACTTAGAGCAGTGCCGCTGACGTCGTCGCTTGGGTTGTTTCTTGGAGGGGTCATCCTCCGTTGTCTCGTCGCCATTGCCTTGTTTGGGTGTGTCCACCATGTATATATCATATGATGAGGTGGTTGTCTAGTGCCCTGTGGGCAGTGGTTCCTCTTCGTCTCCCGCATCATCGTCCATACCGTCGATGTCTTCGGAGTCGAAGTTGAGCATGTCGGTCAAATAGTCGACAGTGGCTACTAAGTGGGTGGTGGGTGGGCGGCGAATTTATTCGTCATCCGCATCCCAATCCTGCCGAGCATAGTTCGGCCAGAACTCTCCTGATAGGGAGAGGGACCTTAATGAGTTCAGTACGTTGCCGAAGGGCGAGTGCTGAAAGATATCCGCGGAGTAGAACTCCATGATCGGCGCCCAGTCAGATTCGATAGGCACGGGCGCAGGCGGTTCGGAGTCCGTGGCCGGGGAAGAATCCGGCAGTTCAGCGTCACAGCTCTCGTGAAGGGTAAGGTCGATATTCGGCTCAATCGCCGCGGAGAATACGGCCTTCATGGCGGGGTCTATCCACCCCTCCATGGATGGCGCAATTGGCTCCGAATCGAGGGTCGGAGCGGTCGCCGGTGCGGTCTCCTGAACACTGTCCGATGGTAGAGCTAAATCATGCTCATCATGACCGTGCGGCGCACTCAGCAGGGGCTCAAATCCATCGAAGATCAAGTCTCCGCTGATGTCGGTCGTGTAGTTTAAGCTTCCAAACCTGACCTGGTGGCCAGGGGCGTAACTCTCGATCTGCTCCAGATGGCCAAGCGAGTTGGCCCGTAGTGCGAAGCCGCCGAATACAAAGATCTGTCCGGGGAGAAAAGTCTCACCCTGGACCGCATCGCTATCGATGATCGAAGGAGCCATCAAGCCTAACGGTGACGATACAGAGGAACTCTCAATGAAAGCACCAATGTCGGTGTCAAAACCGGCGGATCTCGGGTAGGGGGACCCGAACTGTGCGTCTAAGGCGGATGGTAACAGGAGGCAGGGGACACGATGTTCTACCCAAGTTCGGGCCCTCTTGATGGAGGTAAAACCCTACGTCCTGCTTGATTATTCTTGATAATATGAGTAGTGCAAGAGTTGATCTACCACGAGATCAGAGAGGCTAAACCCTAGAAGCTAGCCTATGGTATGACTGTATGTTGTCCTACGGACTAAAACCCTCCGTTTTATATAGACACCGGAGGGGGCTAGGGTTACACAAGGTCGGTTACAAAGGAGGAGATATATATATCTGTACTGCCTAGCTTGCCTTCCACGCCAAGTAGAGTCCCATCCGGACACGGGACGAAGTCTTCAATCTTGTATCTTCATAGTCCAACAGTCCGGCCAAAGGATATAATCCGGCTGTCCAGATACCCCCTAATCCAGGACTCCCTCAATGGGCCTCTATTGGGCCCAGCCATGTGTCGACGTATCATAGGCATGTCTCCTCCAGTGGACGGGCGACATCTGGCCCACTGACGAGCTAACAGGTGTTACCTTCGGCCAATCAGAATTTTACACGCAGAAATTTCCCATTGGTCAGGGCTGTTAATGGGTTATCGGATCCAAAATCCGACCTGATAGCTTAACGGCGTTCCATTACGATGGATGCCACGTGTCGGTCACCCTTGACGAAAGCACTTATGTGACGCGCGATTTTTCGTCATGGAAGTGGACACTTCCGTGATGATAATTTTGGTAATGTCATGGAACACTTCCACGACAGCACAGGTATGACTATCTTAATTCTGTCATAAAATCGTCATGGATGTACAAGCATGACGAAAAACGCGACCTACTGTGACAAACACGTATCATCACGGAAGTGTATTTTTTTGTAGTGTTTGCATACTCCAATCCCATCCCTTTACATTCTTGCAACTTGCATGCTTTACTTTTCGCTACTCATATACTCTTGCCATGCTTGCTTGAATGTATTGTGAATGTTTAAACTTGTACTAAAACTCCACCTTAACTTGAACAAATTAAAAACTGCTACTTTTCTTTGTAAAGAGTCTATTCACCCCCCTCTAGACACCTCTTCTCGACCCTTTCAATTGGTATCAGAGCATTGGTCTCCATTGCTTTGGTTTAATCACCATTGGAGGAAGATGGATGAGTCTACGTTGGGGAGTCTTAGACATAGAGTGCCTATACTTGATGGAGAGTTCTTTCATGAGTGGAAAATTGAGATGCTTGAGATTTTTAATAAATATCATTTGAACAAGTACATTACTAGCCCTTGTGCACCCCATGTTGATCCTTTGCATCCTACCCTTGATGAGTCTATTGACATGATTCGAAACCTTAGAACTGTTAATCTTATCACTAGAGGTTTGCCTGGAAACTTGATTGGTTGCTTTACTACTCTTGATTGTCCCTACACTATATGGAGATTTCTTGAGGAACGATTCCCGAAATATTCCTTGCAAAATCTAGATGAAATTCTTCATAAGTCTATTGCCTTGAGTAAGATGAATTCCAAAGATCCTAAGTTTGGTGATTGTCTATTTGAGCTTACTAACCTCATGCATGCCAAAGGAGATGTTGGAATCATTAGCAATATCATCTCTGAAGCCATTAGAATTCATAAAGATGATTATTGTGATGATCATTTATCTAATGAATCACTCTCTCTATGAATTGATCCATCAAAAGACGATGTTGAACATGGATATTATGAAGAGGATGATGATAGTGACTTTGATCTCAACGAGTCTATGAGACACTTTGGCCTCATGGCTAATCTTCATGGCTACATGGTTGGAGGAAAGGAATGGGTCCTTGATAGTGGACGTACCGCTCACAAGACCGGAGATAACGGTATGTTTCGTGAGCTTGCTGAAAACGACGACCCTCGAAAGTATGTCACTTTGGGTGATAACTCAAAGGGTAAGGTGGTTGGCCTTGGTAAGCTGGCCATCTCACATGATAGCTCCATACAAAATGTTATGCTCGTTGAATCTCTTGGCTACAATTTACTTTCTGTATCTAGACTTGCTGACTTTGGCTTCAATGTCCTATTTACTGAAGTAGATTGCCAAGTGTTTCGTAGAGATAATCATAATATGGTCTTTAGCGGTATACATAGAGGTGATCTATATATTGTTGATTTCACTAAAAAGGCTCAACCTAGAACTTGCTTAATTTCTAAATCTTCCAAAGGTTGGCTGTGGCATAGAAGGTTAGGTCATGTGGGCATGCGAAATCTTGATAAGCTAATTAAATGTGATCATATCCTTGGAGTGAAAGATGTTATATTTGACAAGGATAGATTGTGCAGTGCTTGTCAAGCAGGAAAACAAGTTGTAGGGAGTCACCCCGCAAAGAACATCATGACCACGAGAAGACCGCTCGAGCTACTTCATATGGATCTCTTTGGTGCCAATGCCTATAAAAGTCTCGGTGGTAACTCATTTGGTCTAGTCATAGTCGATGATTTTTCAAGATCTATGTGGGTGTTCTTTCTTGATGATAAATCACAGGTCCAAAAGATCTTCAAGAATTTTGCTAGAAAGGCCCAAAATCAATTTGAAGTGAAGATCAAGAAGGTTCGAAGAGACAATGGAATGGAGTTCAAGAACGCAATTGTGGATACCTTTCTTGATGAAGAAGGGATTTCACATGAGTTCTCGGTTACGTACATGCCTCAACAAAAATGGAGTTGTTCATAGGAAGAACCGGACTCTTATTGAGATGGCAAGAACGATGCTTGATGAGTACAAGACGCCAAAACACTTTTGGGCAGAAGCGGTTGAGACAGCTTGTCATGCAACAAATCGCTTGTATCTTCACAAGCTACTAGGCAAGACGACATACGAGCTTCTCACCGGTAACAAACCCCAAGTTGGATATTTTCGGGTATTTGGCTCAAAGTGCTACATTGTTGATAAGTGTCATCCTTCTAAATTTGCTCCTAAATATCATTAGGGTTTCCTACTTGGTTATGGCTCGGCTCAAACTCACACACTTACCATGTCTACAACAATTTCACCCGAAAGGTTGAAGAGACAGTAGATGTGAAGTTTGATGAATCTAACGGCTTGCAAGTAAAGCAATTGCCAATTTATGTAGGATACAAAGACCCTTTGGAAGCAATCCAAGACTTGTCTATTGGCAATATTCGTCAAACGAAGGTGAAGGAGAGTACCTCATCCGTCCAAGTGGAAGCTTCTACATCATGAGAAGGTGAACCAAGAGTTAGCATGGAAGCATCCACAAGTGTGACACGCCAAGATGAAGAAAACGAGGTAGTACACCAATATGGACCTCATCAACCTCCTTCTCCACCTAGACAAGAGAACGACAATGCCAGCAATGAAGAATGCCAAGGAGAAGAACAAGATGATGAAGAAGATGTTCCACCCTGACCCAAGCAAAGCCTCTCACGAGGTCGAGCAAGAGTCTCAACAGACCATCCCGTCGAACAAATCTTAAATGATATCCAAACCGGGAGAATCACTTGCTCTAAAACTCGTTTGGCTAATTTTTTTTGAATGTTATTCATTCATCTCTAGCATTGAACCTATGAAGGTTGAAGAAGTGATGACCCACAAGTATAGGGGATCTATCGTAGTCCTTTCCATAAGTAAGAGTGTCGAACCCAACGAGGAGCAGAAGGAAATGATAAGCGGTTTTCAGCAAGGTATTCTCTACAAGTACTGAAATAAGTGGTAAAAGATAGTTTTGTGATAAGGTAATTTGCAACGAGCAACAAGTAACAAAAGTAAATAAAGTGCAGCAAGGTGGCCAATCCTTTTTGTAGCAAAGGACAAGCCTGGACAAACTCTTATATAAGGAAAAGCGCTCCCGAGGACACATGGGAATATCGTCAAGCTAGTTTTCATCACGTTCATATGATTCGCGTTCGGTACTTTGATAATTTGACATGTGGGTGGATCGGTGCTTGGGTGATGTTCCTACTTCAACAAGCATCCCACTTATGATTAACCTCTATTGCAAGCATCCGCAACTACAACAAAAGTATTAAGGTAAACCTAACCATAGCATGAAACATTTTGATCCAAATCAGCCCCTTATGAAGCAATGCATAAACTAGGGTTTAAGCTTCTGTCACTCTAGCAACCCATCATCTACTTATTACTTCCCAATGCCTTCCTCTAGGCCCAAATAATGGTGAAGTGTTATGTAGTCGACGTTCACATAACACCACCAGAGGCTAGACAGCATACATCTCATCAAAATATCGAACGAATACCAAATTCACATGACTACTAATAGCAAGACTTCTCCCTTGTCCTCAGGAACAAACATAACTACTCACAAAGCATATTCATGTTCATAATTAGAGGGGTAATAATATGCATAAAGGATCTGAACATATGATCTTCCACCAATTAAACCAACTAGCATCAACTACAAGGAGTAATTAACACTACTAGCAACCTACTAGCACCAATCCCGGACTTGGAGACAAGAATTGGATACAAGAGATGAACTAGGGTTTTGAGATGAGATGGTGCTGATGAAGATGTTGATGGAGATTGCCCTCTCCCGATGAGAGGAGCATTGGTGATGACGATAGCGATGATTTCCCCCTCCGGGAGGGAAGTTTCCTCGGCAGAACTGCTCTGTCGGAGCCCTAGATTGGTTCCGCCAAGGTTCCGCCTCGTGGCGGCGGAGTTTCATCCCGAAAGGTTGCTTCTGGGTTTTTTTTCTCGATGAAAGACTTCATATAGCAGAAGATGGTCATCAGAGAGCCACCAGGGGGCCCACGAGGTAGGGGCGCGCCCTAGGGGGGCGCGCCCCCACCCTCGTGGACAGGGTGTGGGCCCCCTGGTCTTCATCTTTGGTGAGGATTTTTCATTATTTATTATAAGGTATAATGTGGAGTTTCAGGACTTTTGGAGTTGTGCAGAATAGGTCTCTAATATTTGCTCCTTTTCCAGCCCAGAATTCCAGCTGCGGGCATTCTCCCTCCTTATGTAAACCTTGTAAAATAAGATAGAATAGCCATACATATTGTGACATAATGTGAAATAGCAGCCCATAATGCAATAAATATCGATATAAAAGCATGATGGAAAATGGACGTATCAACTCCCCCAAGCTTAGACCTTGCTTGTCCTCAAGCGAAAGACGATAACAATAAATATGTCCCCATGTTTAGAGGTAGAGGTGTCGAAAAAAATAAAATACGGACATGAAGGCATCATGATTATTCTCATAATAGCAACATATATAGACATTGTCATATGATTACTTATGTTCAAGTGATGATCTATTCACAGTGCAAAAGTATGAATCAGAAACCTTATTGAGAACCAACAAACTATAATCTCAGTCATTGGAGAAATTGCAATTTATCATAACATCAGAAAGAGTCTATGTCAGAGCTAAAAAAAGCAAGTCCACATACTCAACTATCATCTAGTCCTTCATAATTGCTAACACTCACGCAATACTTGTGGTTACGGAGTTTTAATCAGACATAGAGAAAGATAGGGGCTTATAGTTTCGCCCCACAACCTTTTACCTCGAGGTAATGTCAACAATAATAACTCATGCCCCCCTACATCCAACATGTTGGGCTTGCCAAAGGATAAAATGAAAAAGGGAGAGGTGAAGATCACCATGACACTTACATAAGGTAGAAGATAATAATAAAAGATAGGCCCTTCGCAGAGGGAAGCTGAGGTTGCCATGCGCTTTTATGGTTGGACGCACAAAATCTTAATTCGAAAGAACATCACTTTATATTGCCCCTTGTGATATGAACCTTTATTATGCAGTCCGTCTCTTTTATTATTTCCACATCACAAGATCGTATAAAGCTTATTTCTCCCACACTAATCATACATATTTAGAGCAATTCTTATTGCTTTGCACTGATGACAACTTACTTGAATGATCTTACTCAATCCATAGGTAGATATGGTGGACTCTCATGGCAAAACTGGTTGAAGGCAAGCATGAGGGGGAAAGGCAAGATCAACATGTTGAAGGATCCCATCTTGGGGCCTTTCCCGGAGCTCCGCCGGAGGGGGCATTGATCACGGAGGGCCTCTACATCAACTCCATGGCCTCTCCAATGATATGTGAGTAGTTTACTTCAGACCTTCGGGTCCATAGCTAGTAGCTAGATGGCTTCTTCTCTCTCTTTGGATCTCAATACAAAGTTCTCCTCGATTCTCTTGGAGATCTATTCGATGTAATCTTCTTTTGCGGTGTGTTTGTCGAGATCCGATGAATTGTGGGTTTATGATCAAGTCTATCTATGAACAATATTTGAATTTTCTCTGAATTCTTTTATGTATGATTAGTTTATCTTTGCAAGTCTCTTCGAATTATCAATTTGGTTTGGCCTACTAGATTGATCTTTCTTGCAATGGGAGAAGTGCTTAGCTTTGGGTTCAATCTTGCGGTGCTCGATCCGAGTGATAGAAAGGGAAACTACACGTATTGTATTGTTGCCATCGAGGATAAAAAGATGGGGTTTATATCATATTGCATGAATTTATCCCTCTACATCATGTCATCTTGCTTAAGGCGTTACTCTGTTCTTATGAACTTAATACTCTAGATGCGTGGTGGATAGCGATCGATGTGTGGAGTAATAGTAGTAGATGCAGAATCGTTTGAGTCTACTTGTCGCAGACGTGATGCCTATATACATGATCATGCCTAGATATTCTCATAATTATTCGCTTTTATATCAATTGCTCGATAGTAATTTGTTCACCCACCATAATACTAATGCTATCTTGAGAGAAGCCACTAGTGAAACCTATGGCCCCGGGGTCTATTTTCCATCATATTAATCTCCTGTCAACAAGCTATTTCTGGCGCCGTTTATTTTGCTTTATCTACTTTCAATCTATATCATAAAAATACCAAAAATATTTATCTTATTATTATCATCTCTATCAGATCTCACTCTTGCAAGTGGCCATGAAGGGATTGACAACCCCTTTATCGCTTTGGTTGCGAGGTTCTTATCTGTTTGTGTAGGTACGAGGTGACTCACGCGTGGTCTCGTACTGGATTGGTACCTTGGTTCTCAAAAACCGAGGGAAATACTTACGCTGCTCTACTGCATCACCCTTACCTCTTCGAGAGAAAACCAACGTATTGCTCAAGAGGTAGCATCCACTCAATGATTCTTGTCCTCTACCAGCATCACATTCTATATGCTACTTTGCTCTATGACCATTGACCAAACCTATCTTGACTCACACTCCAGAAAATCCTTCTTGGAAATTGAGGTCAAAGGGGGAGCGAGAGATCACATCAAAGCTTACTTACTTCAAAAGGGGGAGAGTACTTCAAAGGGGAGAAATGCTTGATCACATCAAACGGAGAGAGAGACCCCAGATGCTTGGTATTCAAGAGGAGAGAAGTCACATGTCTTTAAGAGGGGAAAGCCATGTTAGTTTTTGATTTTGTGATCTGATCTGTTTTGCTCTGATTTTCTGTTCCCTATATTCTCCCATTACCCAATATAAGATTCAGGGGGAGAAAGACTTCTAGTGAAGGAAATCTTTGAATTCATTGCATATCTTTACCTTTGGGGACATGTCTATATCCCATAAGAGTACCTAGTACTCATTCTCTACATGTCATCCCAGTCTTGGTACTCTTGTGGTTTGTAGTTCTTGCTCTGTTCAGTAGATGTATCTGTGTTATCTAACCTTGTTTACTCAGGTTCATCTCTTCCTAAGCCAGCTTAAGACCACAAGGTAAGTATATGCATCACATTCATGTGCATGATGATTTCTTGCTGATGTACATATTGTTTGCAAGAAGGAATCATGAACATGAAGTTACAATCTCTATATTCACATCATTTGCTCTGATGCATATAGCCAAGATACATGTAACTCATTGCTTGCTCTATCATGCTTTTGCACTCACCTACTCTTATACTCTATATTTACATGATTGCATGTCCTCCAGCCTCCACCTGCGACTGTTCATCCATGGGCTCCTGTTCATCTAGCCTCCACCACTCCTCCACCGGCTACTATTCAACCAGCCCTCTCCACGGGGTCCTGTTCAACCACCCCTCCATGGGCTACTATTCATCCAGCCCTCCACTGGCTACTGTTCAACCAACCCTCCACGAGATCCTATTCATCCAGCCCTACACGGGGTCATGTTCATCCACCCCCAACCGGCTCGATCGATCGGGGTCCTGTTCGTCAAGCGGTAATGGCCTCTACTACCATGGGGTCCTGTTCATCTAACCCCCACCGGGAACTGTTCATCCACCCCCCAACAATACTCACTGTTCATCGAGAGGCAGCAGGTTCGATCGGCTTCAGTTAGCAGCAGTAGTGAAGGAATCGCTTGATCGGTTCAGTTAACAGCCAGATCGATCGATTGCTCAGGTTCAGCAACACGTAGCCTGCAGTGCAATCACTTGGGTTTAGTAGGCGAACGCCTCGCTCGAGTTCAGTTACAGCCCAACGCCTCGCACCCACGCGCGTACGTGTACGAGAGAAATGCGCATCGCTCGGCCCCCGATCCCACCGTAACCGGGAACTCCCTGATATTTTCCTCGCCCTCGCTTCTACCACGTTTTTTTCCGTCATGGACGGCCCAAAGAATATCATGCAGCTGCGTCTCCATCCTGCTCAGGACGAAAACCCCATTTTCTATCATGACTTTTTGTCATAGAAGTAGGAGCCCACCACATCTATGATGATACCGGGTTTTGTCGTAATTATCGTCATAGAAGTGTCATAAGCATGATAGAAAAAAATTCGTTTGGCCCAAAATGTCACGGATTTGTCTTTTTTTGTAATGCATAGGGCAGATTTGTCTCTGAGTCACCTTTGGCAAGTGCGATAACTACCGCACCGAGCTCATCGACTTCGACGTCACCCACATCCGCCTCCCGTACAATGCCATCCTTGGATACTTGGCCCTTGCCAAGTTCATAGCAGCGACTCACCACGGCTATAATGTCTTCAAGATGCCAGGAAGTGGCATCATCATCACAATTGCTTGCGATGAGAAGGATGCGGTGTGATCCCTCAAGCACGCCTATCAGGCCGCAGTGATCGAGAACTCAGATGATGAGGGTGCCATCCGTCCTCCTGAGGCCGTCCCCAAGAAGAATAAGAAGCTCCTCCTCAAGGACCATTAGGAGCCTGGGCGTCCGACGATCATGCATCAGGCCCCGCGCCCACTGTTGGGGCACCTTTCTCTCTCCCATAGGAAGGCGCGCCCGGAGCTCCCCTCAGGAAGGGCTTGGGGGCTCTCGTCTGGAGGGCCTCTGACCTGGCCAACATCACGACGGAGGCGTTCGGGCACCACGTGGAGGCGTTCTTCACCGCACGCTTCCATGAGCAGGGCGCAAGGCACTAGGTGCTCAGGAGTTCATCACCAAAGCGATCAAAGACCTTCAGGAGGCACGAGCCATGCGTGGCAAGCATCTCCCCACAGCATCCAGTGCAGTTGCCGCCCCTGAAATGGGAGGCGAGCTGCGCGTCTGTGTCAACATCCAAGGCCTCAAAAGGGCTGCTTCTCAAGAGCTCTTTTGGCCGTCTTGTGTCGGCTGGAGTGGGGGCTCCCCTTACAGCTCCGTTCGCATGCCATTCGGCCTGTTGAACGCGATAGCCTCGCGCCAATGCTGCATGCAGGGCGTCCTGGCGGCTCATGAGGCCAGGAGCCAAGCAGTCCCGACAGAGGAGGTGCCGAAACCTCAAGCTGTTAGGGCCCGTCCCTACAGCTGCACCATTTTGATTCATGTACTCTGGACCAGTTATGCATGCTCAAGTTATCATGGTTGTTGACATTACTCCTGCCGTCTCGTTATCCATGGAGTTGCCCTTCGTGGCCTCCGCACGTTGCTAACCCGCCACTCGCTCATCCCGCAATGGGGGCTGCTGGCACGACGCATGTGCTTGGGTCCATCCCTACAACGCTGATATACCAAAGGGACCGAGCTCTGGCTCGCTGCGGGCCCCGCTCACGTCACCTCACTGGGTCCTTAGTGCCTTCGTCTTCTTGCAGAAAGGTCACCGGCAGGATAGCAAGCGCAATTCTATGCTATGTTTTCTTTCTTCGGCTAACTCGTAGGAACCTCCACAGTCGGGAACAGGAACGGCCTCGCTAGCACCTCGGGGCACAACCCCTCATAGGTACCCTCTCGAAGCCAACCACTCTTTTCTCATGCAAGTTGCTTGCATGTTAAAGGGGGGGGGGCTTGAGCACTGCGCCTCAGGGGCTCCTACTGGCTCTCGAGCCCTCACCCCTTGTCCTTGACCACGACATCGCGACCTGGCATAACAACGGTGGCTAAGCCTCGCTCGACGGCCGAGACCCGAGGATGTAGAGCATCCAAACAAGCAAGAAAGATGGGGTCGGCACGAGTCTTGCCCAGGTGCGTCATCAGGAGAAGGGCATGGCCTAACATCGCATGAGAAGCTCGTCCACATAGCAAAGGAACCATTGTAGGCCCGTTAAGATAAGTCACCTCGCACGCGTAGGCGTGGACCTCATGACAATCGTTCTGTCCCTCACGATCTCGATCGGGCAAGGAAACTTCCCTTTCAGTCCTTCGGGGGCTGCTTACACGCTAAAGTGGACCTCCTGAGCATCGCGCCTCAGGGGCTCTTACCGGACCTCGGGCCACTCACCTCCTGGCCTTGACCACGACATCACAACCTGGCATACCAGCGATGACCAAAGCTTGCCTAGGGACTGGGTCCTGCCGGCGTAGAGCACTAAGCTACCGCAAGAATGAAAGGGGAACCATGCCAAAGCGAGAAACACAAACACAACATCAAATCAGGAATAATAACATTAAAATGCGAGCGTCACCATTTTTTACATACCCCCACGGGGCCCGTCATAATTTTTGTGCAGGAACGAAGCAAAAGGAAAACCCTCCTAAGAACCATGGCCCTGGTGGCATCGCCAATGACATCGGGATGGTGCTCCTCCTCCCACTAGGCCCGGGCGCGGCGACGCGGAAGCTCGTAGCTCTCGTCGTCGCCCGAACCTGGTCCGGATGAAGCGTTCTTCTGTTGGAGGAATTGCGGACAAGGCCAAGGGATGGTGGGATGAAGAGGAAGAAGGAGTGGGTGGCGAGAAGACGAAGATAGGCCGGGGGTTCCTCCCCCGCCCCATTTATAGCCGGAGGAAGGCCAACCGCCGGCCACTCACGCCCCGAGCAATGATGGCCTTTTTGCATGCGCCAGGAAGTTGTCAAGTTGGGCAGTTACCAAGGCAGCATGGGGAAGTGGACACTCCCACGTCCCATCAAGTGCCATGCGCCGACTCGGTCTGCAGGCAATTGGGGCCCACAACGCTTCGCCCTTGCCCATTTGCTTCACCTCGAAGCCAAGCCCGAGCGTGCCTTGGGCTTGGGAGCTACAATCGGCGTTCTAGGAACAAGGGTAGTGCCTTCCTGCGGCCATGGCGTGGCTCCATCTACATCACCTTCAAGACAAGACCCTCGCGAGGTGGGTGACATCAAGACCTCTGGAGGGAGCGGCCTCCCCTGGCTGCCTCCTAACGAGTGGAGATTTCTATGCATCCGCCCACTTCCTAAGGTTAAGCTGACGCAAGCCATGGCAACCGAGGCCAGGCGGGCGCCAGCGGGCGTAGAGGAGCAGGTTTCCTCTTTGGTGCTAAGGTTTCCATTCCCGTGCAACAAGACCAAGACCGCCAGGACAGCAGGACGGATGTCATCACCGAGCCCACCGCAGCGTCACGACCAGAAGCTTTGCAGGCGAAGACCACCTTTTGTTAGGATAAGATATAATACTTGTCCCCTTTCAAATTGGCCATTGTGGGATCCCTTGCCGCCTATGTTTTGAAGGAAGAGGACCAAGGCCACTATAAATATAGGTTAGCCACCACCGTAGAAAAGAGAGCACTCTCCAGATCAAATTCACACCTCACCTGCTCGCACCCACACCAGAGCAGACCTCTTCCCTTGTACTAGTTCATACTCATACCCTCGTGAGGCTAATCCACTCTAAAGAAGGAGTAGGGTCTTACACCGCCAGGTGGCCTGAACCTGGGTAGTCTGCCAAGTCCATCTTCTTCCTTGTTCATCGAGCTAGGCCATGGGGTGATGAACTGGTTGGCTGAAGAGGTTGAGTTCTTCACACACGCCCAGAGTTCAACCTTTCTTGGGTCTGCGGAGCCCTGAACCCGACAATTTTCATCCCATCTAGGGCAAGAACTAGGACAAAACAACCATGGAAACTTGAAAATAAACCATGGATCAAAGGAGAAGCTCACCGGTGATGAAGATGCACAGATCAAATGAACGAAATCCATAAGAACCGAGGGATTTGTAGGATTTTTTGAGGGTTTGAGAGAGAGAGAGATGTGTTGGAGGCGCAATGAGGAAAAAGAAATTGATCCCATTGCACCGATATTGTCGATATATGACCCGCTCGTATGGAACGCCATCTCATCAAATCTCGTGATCTAGTGTTTGCGCACCTGGGATGCTCATCCATACGAGCGCGACTACTCGTAAGGAAGGTCATTGTTTGCTATGGACGCTCAATGCCTTTTGAGGAAGAGCTTCATATGAGCGCGAATGCTCGTGTGAAAGGCTGTGGTCTACTCTATTCTTTTGATGCTATTTGGCCGGGGCTTCATACGACCAAACATACGAGCATCGATGCTCGTATGGTAGGCTATCTTTTGCTATGGTCATTTTGACGTCCTCTCCTCCCATTTATGCCAGCATCCATACGAGTGAGGACGCTTTTACATTAGGCAATCTTTTGTTGTCCTGCTCTCTCTGCTACATTCTTCTCCTTTTTCTTTCTTTTTGGTAATTCTCACAAAACAGAAAGTCAAAATTGACTTCCTCGAGTGTTATTTGGTCAAGTACTTTTATGAGAGCATCTCAACTATGATTTTCCATGGATTTTAAAGAGATGATGGGTACCTTTGATGTTGCCTTAGGTCTCTGGTGGCCTAAGTTTTTCTTTACTTATCGCACATATTTGTTTTGGAGGTGGAATATACCTCTCTCTATCTCTCCTCTCTCTCTCTCTCTAGGCTTCTTTGGGAAGTATCTTACTATTTCTTTGTCATAGCGTCTGAAAGTGACCCTCCCTTCAGCACATTCCAAAGCTGCACCTGCGGTATTCAATTTTTTTCTCTCTAGGAATATAGATAATTTTTCATCTTTAGGCATATCAAGTATAATGAAATCAGTAGGAATAACATGTTCGTCCCATCTCAAGAGCACATCCTCTGCTACTCCTATCGGTTTCTTTGTAAATTTCCAGCCATCTGCAAAGTTATACCTATAGGAATAAGTTCTCCTAAATTCAAATTAAAATAAAGATTTAGCGGCATAACACGGACTCCGGCTCCAATATCATAAAGATCATTATTTATATCGATGTTACATAAAGAACAATATATTGTTGGTATACCTGGGTCTCCAAGCTTTGCCAGTATCTCGTCCTCAAATGGGTACTTCGTTATCATGGCCACCTCTTCTTTTAGATTCATACTTATTTTATTATGTATAATGTATCGCACAAACTTAGCAGAAGTAGGAATCTTCAATATGTCGGTCACATGAAAAGAAACTCTAAGATTCAAAATAGCCTGCAATAAGGACGAATACATTTAATCAATTGAAGGTGGCCTGACTGCTTTAGGGTAAGGAAGAGTTTTCTTTGATTTACCATTTTCTTTCTCTTTCTCCTTACCCTTATCTTTGTTTCACGTAGCTTGACTACTCTCACCTCTTGTTGGGTATGGAGGTTTACTAGTCTTCTCCACTCCAGAAGAAAAAACTAGAAGAAATCTCTAGTGGTTCTCCAGATCTCTTCTCTCTTTCTTCCGGCGTGGTGGAGGTAGCTAGGTTACTCCTTCTGATGATATGTCCTTCAATAAAGTGTCTTGTACTAATAAGGTGGAGCCTCATGCACTTCATACGACTATCTATATGAGCGCTCGTGCTCATATGGAAGGTCGTCTTTCACTTTGGTGCTAGATGGGTGAGCCCACAACATAGAAGTTGCTCCATTTGGCTTGATTTGTAGTAGTTCTCTCCTTGGTTTCCATCCATATGTGATATTTCCTACCAAACATTAAAAATATTTTTCTTCTTTCTCTCAATTAGCATTAGAAATAATCGAGAAGCGACATAAATCCAGTCAAAACCAAAAGAAAACTCCTTGTAAATAATCATAAATTCTCAAGCAATCACTCGAGCCTAAGAAGTTCTGGGCGCGACAACCGCCGCCTTCTTGGTTGTCCTCTCCCTCACGCATTGGGCTTGTCGGTTGGTAGTTTTCGAGTTCACCAGCGGAAGATCCTGCAGGACAAAGAACATCGTGTTGGGCTTCGGTGGATCCACCACGGAGTAAAGGGACGGAACGGGCAAGGATCTCGAGATTTTGTGCGGGAGTGGTGAGGGGATTGTCAAAAAGTGTGGGCACCTGGTAGAGATTTGGGTGGGTCCGAGGTGTCGGAGTCTGAAGTGGCAGACGTCTGGTCTGCCCCAGAGCCCCCTCCCCCCGATTTGGGGCTAGCCTGCGGGATTTCGGACGACCGAAACTGTCTAACCTGTTTTGGTGAGTCGCATTGGATGGCGAAAAGTGTCTGGTCTAGAATTTTGCGGGCATTCTGGTGATTCGTGTTGGAGATGTCCTTATTTCTTTTTCTTTTCTTGGTCACGATTCATGTGTAAATTTTTCTGTTTTTGGTTACTTCAATTTTTTTTGAGCAAACACAGTGGGGGAAACCCCCACTATAACTCTGATTTTCATTAATAAGGGTATAATGTTACATCAATTGTACAAAGAATCTGAAAGATGGAATAATCTACAAATAGTCTGCCAGCTCTGCATGCCCTCTTTCAAACTAGATTTTCCTTTTTTGATAATTATATCAAAGTGTTCTTTGAAGGTGCTTATAGAGATGCCATATTCTTTTCCTTGTGATCAAATATGATATTGTTCTTGTGCTTCCATAAGCTCCAGCAGCCAGCAATTAGGCATTCCTTATAGTAGTTAATATTGTTGTGCCTCCTACCATCCAGCAACATTTGTAGAAGATCATAATCTGTATTCCATTGGATACCAATATTCATCCAGAAATTCTGACTGAAGTCACAGCTGAAAAAAGGTGCATCAAATGTTCATTGGGCTCATCTTCACATAGAACACATGTGGTTGATTGGATATGAAAGTTTTTCCGGGTAAGGAGATCTCTAGTATTAAGCCTATCCTACAGGAGCAGCCATGATTTTTTTTTGCTTTGGCAATGTACATGATTTCCATATCCATTGGAAAGGTTTTTGGGCATCCACATGATTGCCAATGTATTCCAGATAAATTCTTTTGTTAGAATATTTTGAGCCACCCCAATAGAATTGCCAAGAGTCTGGTTGATCGTGATTCTCTCTGTCCTTGATTAGGGCTCTTAACTGAATGCTTTGCTGAACAACAATGATTGACATTGGCAAATGGAACATCTCATAGAAATTATCATAGTTCAAGTTACTAGCCTCCTCTAGTGTAGTGTGTGCATTTTTAGCATAGGAAAATAATTGAGCCATCATGCTAATCAATGGTTGAGAGCACCATTTGTCAGACCATAGTTTAATGGTATTACCAGAACCAACTGATCAGACAGTCATATCTTTAAAATTATCTACGATGGAGCAGCAGTCCCTCCACAAAAATGATCCCAGTCTTGTAGGGAAACTTGGTAAATCACCCACAGCATAGTAATTGTTCCAAATCTGTCTAACCTAGGGGATTTCATGATTATTGAAGAGTTTGTATAGGAAATTGGTGAGCAGAGCTTTGTTTTGCATTCTGAGATCAAGTACCCCCTAGACCTCCAGCTTTTTTGGGAAGACATACCTTATCCTATTTAACCAGGCAATTACCATGCTTGTTAATTCCTTTTCCATACCAAAGAAAACTTCTACCAGATTTCTCAAAGTGGTCCAGAATAGTGAATGGTACTCTTACGTAGAACATGGCAAAAATGGGTAGAGAAGAGACAATTGCTTTTAAGTGTGTAAGTCTACCAGAGTAGGTCATCATGGATGCAATGCCAGATAACCTATTATCCAATCTAGCTACCATAGTCATTAGATCAATGACTTTGGGTCTGGTAGATCCCATGAGCAGTCCCTAATATGTGAAGGGCATTGATTCCTTTTTGTAATTGAAAATATTTGCCAGTTACTGAGCTCTCTCATTAGTAATGTTGATAGTAACTAATGGTTACTTCAATTCTTTCACCATAACACAAGACACTTGTTAATTTTCATAGAGAAAACTACAAATATAATTAATGAACTTAGAGTAACTCTAGCAGATTCATTAAACTATAAACTTTAAAACTTGTTTACACCGTCCATTAAATTCAAATGCTCGAGTCAATCTCAAATTATTAAAGAGTATAATAGGTGTGCAAACTGAGATTTACTAAACTAGAACTTATATAATTGTCTCTCTTTTGTTTCTTCTTTATATGTGCATATAAAATCTATTTCATCTCTAGCTTTGAGTCAAAATAATTCAAACTTTCCATGCTTTAGTTCAACAACATTTCAAACAATAAAGTCAATTCAAATGCAATTCCGAAGTTTAATTTGGCAGAGGTGCCGAGTTGGATGGTATAGTCTTATTACCCTATTGGGAGAAAACATTCGCTCGATGTAATAGAGCATGACACATGCATGAATGCATGCAAAGAAGGTCAATAGTGACATTGGTATCATAAATGCTATTTTAGAAACTTCAAAATGTTTAAGTTCCCAACCGTGTATCTACTTTACGACCCGTCTTGACCGTTGACAGTTTTGTCTTGGTGATAGCTTCAATACTAGATGCCACATGTGTAGGTTTCGATGGAAAAGTATCTTAGAAGTTGCTATAACAACCTGGGGTTTTTCCCAAATTAGAAATTATTTGTTATTTTATTTTTGCATCATCCAATCATGTCATTATGTTGTACTTAGAAATGAGGTTTATTAAACCCTCGCTAGTATTTAAAATTGCTAACCCAAATTAAATTTCAATTATAAATAAATTGAATGGATCATTGATCTATTTAAGTTGGGGGAAATGCACATGGTGATTTCTCTTTAAAAACATAAAAAGCCTCCCATTACTATTAGGGGCTGAAATAAATTATCATGTTAATTTGGAATTAACAATAACACACTTTCAATTTATAACCTTTAAATTAAGTAATTTGGATTTATATTTACAACAACATAAAATCTTAGTTCAATGTTATGAAATAATTATGTGGAGTTGGTATAACCCCAATATGCCACATGAGAGGTTTCGAGTTCAATTGTGCTTGTTTGTTTTTGAAACAAATTCATATGCTAGCAAATGAATTGAAATTAAATAAACATGAATAAACTCCCGAAATCACTACATAGGGTTACCTCTTCCAAATGTCACTCACCACCTTCTGAGGTGCTAACAAGTGGCGCACTTCATGTGCACCACTTGTCGCAACCTCAGAGTTTTTCTTTGTAGATTTGTTTATTTAAACCGTTTTATCTCTTGAACCATGCATTCGAATACCAAACATTTTCAAAATTGGATTTCTCAAGTCACGATCTTTGAAACTAGATCCCGTGTTAATAGTTTTCGAAGAACACTTTTTAACACAAAAACCCAAATCCTCCAAAAACTGAAAAAAAACAAAAAAAATTGGTAACAAAAAGATGAATACAAAAAACATAGAGACCAAAAGCACGGTTCCGTTTTTACTCATTTGAAAGCACACATTGTCCTTTTCCTTTTTGGGGGAAATAAGAGGGTGTGCTTCTTGAGGGAGCAAGACTGTTCTTCTCGTGGAAGCACAGTTGTGCCTTCTAGTAGAAGCACATGTTGTGCTTTTCCCTTTTTTGGGAAGCACATGTCTCGCAGAGGCCAGACTGTGCTTCTTGTAGAAGCACATGATGTCCTTTTCCCCTTTTCGAGAAACACAATTGTGCTTCAAAACAAAAAATAATAATTTTTTGTTTCACCAAAAAAATAGACGCCAAGCGGAATCTGAAAAGTCGCAAAAACCCCATCTAAAACCCAAAAAATGCATACATAAAAATAAATGAAAATAGCAACCTAAAGGGAGTGCCTAGTAAGCGACATGTGGCGGTGGCTAGATGTACCCACTTGACACACTCCCAGAGCAAAACAATGATGCTTACAAAGCCCCCAATTATGAACATTTTTTTAAAATCACTAATAGTTTTTGTAGTCATCAACTTTTTTCGAATTCCTCAACATTTTTCATGAACATTTGGTAAAAAATTGATAACATTTTTAAAAATGGTTAACATTTCCAAAATTCGCGATCATTTTTTCTTAAATTCATGAACATTTTTAAACAATTGTGTATATTTTTTAAAAACTCATTAAAAATTTCTTGTACATTTTTAGATGACAATCATTTCCGGACACATTTGTTTTCATTATTGGATATTTTCTGTTGACAAATTTTTGTTTGTAATGCATCAAGATTTTTCTGAATTCATGAATATTTTTTGAATTAGTGAACACTTTTTGGAATCAATTTAATTTGTTTGGTAATTCATGTATATTTTTTTGTGTGTATTTTTTGTAATTCAAGATTTTTTTATTTTGCTGAACATTTTTCAACGAACGTTTTTTAATCCATGAGCATTTGTTCAAAAATGTGATTATTTTTAAAATTCATGAACATGTTTTGAAATCACGAACATTTTTTGAACTCGTGGTCATTTTGAATTCAAGAACAAATTTTCAAACTTGTGAACTTTTTTGGAAATTCGACTTTTATTTTGTAATCCCGACCATTATTTTGAAATTTTGAATTGTTTTTAAATCCAAAGAATTTAGTAAAAGAAAAACAGAAAATAAATGCAACAAAAAACTAGAGGCGCATCGTCCGCCATGTGGTCTGACCCAAAAGCACACATGGGCAGGGGGGCTGAGTTGCGCGCATGATCACTATCAAGCGACCCGCGCAGAATTTAAGCTAGTTAAGCACTAGTTTTAAGCCATTTGGCAAACCGGCGCACCCTCAGCCCCACTTCACTAGTTACTGTATGGACCGGCCCAAGTAGTTTTTTTCATAGGTTCATATTCTGTAGGGTTTTTCTGGGCATTTTTTATTTCGGTTTTTTCTTCTGATTTTCTCCAACATGGTTTTATGCAGGTTTTCTTTTTTTCTTTTTTCTTGTTCGGTTTTAGATTTCTTATTTTTCCTCTATTCATTTTCAGCAAATTCATGGTTTTTTTGCAATTTTGTGAACCTTTTCAAATTCGTTTATTCCTTTTTCAAATTGTGTGAACTTTTTTTTCAAATCTATGAGCTTGTTCTCGAATTCATTAACATTTTTTTATTAAGATTTTTTTTCAAATCTTGTTTGAACTTATTTTTAAATTTAAGAACATTTTTTCCATTTTTGTTACTTTTTCCAACTTATGAATTTTTCCTATACATGATTTTTTTCAAATTTGTGAACTTTTTATTAAAAACATAAACTTTTTTCAAATTTGTGAAAAAAACTGGAACTCATGAAAATTTTCAAATTATTGATGCTTTTCAAACTTATGAAGTACTTTAAAAAAATCAAATTAATGATTTTTTGTAATTCATGAACTTCTTCATTTTTTTCTAATACACAAACTATTTTTTATTTTTCATTTTTATGTACTATGCCACACGCGAGGAGACATCACAAGCTGGCTACTGACCTATGTCAACCCAAGAGAAGGCAGAGCCCACCAGAGGCGAGGGTTCTCGTGGAAACCAGAACAGAGACCGTAAACGAAAAGAATAACAAGACTCTAAGCTAATGGCCACGGCGGATGAGGCTGGCCAGGCTGGCACGAAGAAACAAAGGTTGGGCGAAAGGCCCAGACGGCCAACCTGGACTTATGAGGAAATCATGAGCGGGCCATGTCTATATCATAGCCACGGTACCAACAAAGCATGCGACTCCACAAGAGAATGCCAACTTAATGATCAGCTTGCTAAAGATAAGAGCAGCAAACCTCATGAGGACGGTGGTGGCAAAGATGACACAACACACAACACCGCTGGCCAGGTCAGGGTCACAGGCCCACAACACCGACGCGGGAACCAAAAAACATTCCCAAAGGATGTCCGCAGGGTAAACATGATCTTTCAAAGACCCCATCGTCCGTCTTCCAAAGTATTGATGGATGGCAGATCAGGAATCAATATAATGTATGACAACACCATGTAGGAGACAGGGCTCCCTCTTACCAGCCTTCGACCGTCACCAACAAGACAGCAATAGCTGAGATCAACTAAGCACCATTCAAGGAATAACGCCACCGACAAGCATATCAAAGCATGGGCAACGGCCAACGCATAATATCAAACAAGCTACATTGTTCCCCAAATTAGTAGCTTTTGTTTTCATTTACTTATTGCAAAACAATTTGGATTTCTCGTTCATGTTTTCTTTCAGTTGGCTCAATCATATAAATGAAATAAATAAATTTATATCACTTTGTTTTCAAATATGATTGCTAAGGATCACACCCGAATGTTTGAACCCCCTTTGGAATGTTTAAGGAAGAGTACAAGAGGTCCACCTATTTACCAGACTCGGGGGCTGCATCATTATTTGGACCTCCTTGTAGTCAGTGTGATGCATCTGGCGACCCCTAAAACCATACCCCGGGTTGCATCAAGGTACACCGACCTTTGTCATACAAAATATGACTATAGGCCTCCAACAAGGTTAACGACTGACATCCTTTTCGTTAGTGTCGCAATATACAGTCTTAAAAACAAGCTGAGAATACTATCCTGCTACCTCTTGAGCTTGCATTGGTTTTTCTGTTGAAGAGGAAAGGGTGATGCAGCAAAGTAGTGTAAGTATTTGCCTCAGTTTTGAGAACCAAGGTATCAATCCAGTAGGAGACAATGCGACAAGCCACCGAATACCTGCACAAACAAACACCAACTTGCAACCAACGCGACAAAGGGGTTGTCAATCCCTTCACTGTTATTCGCAAAGTGAGATCTGATAGAGATAGATAAACGGTAAAGTAATATTTTTGGTATTTTTGGTTTATGGAATGGAAAGTAAAAGATTGCAAAGTAAGGGAACAACAACAGAAATTGGCAAGTTGAAGGGAAACTAATATATTGTAAAATAGACCCGGGGGCCATAGGTTTCACTAGAGGCTTCTCTCAAGAAAGGCATTGTTGCGGTGGGTGAAAAAATTACTACCGAGCACTTGATAGAAAAGCACAAAGTGATGACGATATCTAAGGCAATGATCATGAATATAGGCATCACGTCCGTGCCAAGTAGACCGAAATGATTCTGCATCTACTACTATTACTCCACACATCGACCGACTCCTGCCTGCATCTAGAGTATTAAGTTCATAATAACAAAGTAACACATTAAGTAAGATGACATGATGTAGCGCGATTAACTCAAGCAATATGATGAAAACCCCATCTTGCTATCCTCGATGGCAACAATACAATACGTGTCGTTTCCCCTTCTGTCACTAGGATCGAGCACCGCAAAATTGAACCCAAAGCTAAGCACTTCTCCCATTGCAAGAAAAACCAATCTAGTTGGCCAGACCAAATCAATAATTTGAAGAGACTTGCAAAGATATCAAATCATGCATATAAGAATTTAGAGGAGATTCAAATAATATTCATAGATAAACTGATCATAAATCCACAATTCATCAGATCTCGGCAAACACACCGCAAAAGAGTATTATATCGAATAGATCTCCAAGAACACAGAGGAGAACTTTGTATTGAGAATCAAAGAGAGAGAAGAAGCCATCTAGCTACTAGCTATGGAACCGTAGGTCTGAGGTAAACTACTCATGTTTCATCAGAGAGGCAATGGTGTTGATGTAGAAGCCCTCCGTGATCGAATCCACCTTCGATAGGATGCCAAAAAAGGCCCCAAGATGGGATCTCACGGGTATAGAAGGTTGCGATGGTGGAAAAGTCGTTTCCTGGCTCTCCTGGATGTTTTGGGGGTATATGAATATATATAGGAGGAAGATCTAGGTCAGGAGGTCTACGAGGGGCCCACAAGGTTGGGGGCGTGCCCTCCACCCTTGTGGCCGCCTCATGGCTCTTCTGACTTGCACTCCAACTCCCCTGGGTGTCTTCTGGTCCAAGAAAAATCATCGCGAAAGTTTTATTCCATTTGGACTCCGTTTGGTATTCCTTTTTTGCGAAACTCTAAAACAAGGAAAAACAGAAACTAGCACTGGGCTCTAGGTTAATAGGTTACTCCCAAAATCTTATAAAATAGCATATTAATGCATATAAAACATCCAAAACAGATAATATAATAGCATGGAACAATCAATAAATAGAGATACATTGGAGACGTATCAAGCATCCCCAAGTTTAATTCCTGCTCCTCCTCGAGTTGGTAAATGATAAAAACAGAATTTTTGATGTGGAATGCTACTTAACATATTTTTCCATGTAATTCTCTCAATTGTAGGATGAATGTTCAGATCCGTAAGATTCAAAACAAGAGTTTAATATTGACATAAAAACAATAATACTTCAGGCATACTAACAAAATAATTATGTCTTCTCAAAATAACATGGCCAAAGAAAGCTTATCCCTACAAAATCATATAGTCTGGCTATGCTCCATCTTCATCACACAAAATATTCACATCATGCACAACCCCGATGACAAGCCAAGCAATTGTTTCATACTTTTGACGTTCTCTAACTTTTTCAACTTTCACGGAATACATGAGCGTGAGCCATGGGCATAGCACTATAGGTGGAATAGACGGTGGTTGTGGAGAAAACAAAAAGAAGGAGATAGTCTCACATCAACTAGGCATATCAATGTGCTAGGGATATGCCCATTAATAGATATCAATTGTCGGTGTACTAGAATAGGGGTACCCTAGTACCCCGAACTTGTGCACGGGCAGTTGCAGCACCCCGCGGCAAGGCTTGCTGGGCGAACGCCAAGATCCTTCGTGGTTCCCTTGGAGCCATTCAAGAACAAAGTATTTAAGCTCAGGAGACAAGGCCTCGGCAAGAGGAGCTTGCCGGGAAGGCCAACCATGGCACTCCAAGGAACTTGCCGCGACGCGCCACGCGCTCGGGTAAGGCAACAAGGCCCCGGCAAGAGGACCTTGCCGGGAAGACCAACCAAGGTACCTCGAGGCCCGGTGAGCGACAAGCTTCCGGACCCGACAAGATAATAGCAGTGGCAAGGCGCTTGCCGCGGCAGGCGGCCACTCTGTGCCCACGCTCCAGCGCATCCACCAACGTGTCGCTCTAGGGGCCTCTCCAGGCGCGCGTGGCAGGAGGCTGTGCAGCCAGCGGTGCGCAGTGGCATGCGAAGCTGACAAGATCGCCATCATGGCGAACGGTGGCGCCCCTAACGGTCCTTTTCTGCACTGTTTGGGCGACTCAAACGGGCATTTAATGCCCTTGTCCCCTGCCGTCAGGGTTAGGTAGGGTGCACTGTACAAGTAACTATACCAACCACCTCACTTTTTAAATTTGTACCCTTCTCTGCGTTGCCACCTGTCGGTGACCCCTTTAGCGTATAAAAGGAGGCCCATGCGCAACGTAGAGGGGGTTCGGAGGGTTGGCGAGGTTCGACTAGTTCGGAACCCAGAAAAACACTACGCTCCCTCTCTGGAGCAAGAACACAGGATAATCAAACAAGCAGCAGTAGGAGTGTTATCTCTCCGGAGAGCTCCGAAGCTGGGTAAACTGCTCGTGTGCTTCGCCTCGATCTGCTCTTCGTGCGATCTCCGCCCCCCGCCGAACCGAAAGGGGCTCGGTCCGCCGGCCCCATAGGTGTTCGTGGATCAGTTTCCCCGACATCTTCGGCGAGCCAGGTAGGGGGCGTCGAGATTGTGTGAACCTGATCCAGCGTTCACATGAGCTAGATCTTCATTCCCTTCATCAACATGCCACCAAAGAAGAAGACTTCGGCGGCGGCCGCTCCGTCCACGTCACTTCCGCCACCGTTGGAGCAAACGGGTGGTGGAATGGACGCCGGCGGAAGAATGGACGTCGACGAGGAAGCTTATGATGCTGCCAGGTCCAAGGACAAGGCTGCACAAACCTCGGCGACTGTACATGTTCCACGCCACTCCCAGGAGGCGCAAGACCAACAGCGTCATGACACTCGCAGTGCCATACGCATGATAGGCCAAGACCAAGCTAGTGGATCTCGGGGTGCTCAAGACCAGCATGCACGCCAGCGTGCTGGCACGAGCGGGGCACGGTCGCCTGGACGGGATACTGCTCCTTCTAACATAGTTAGAAGTCCGAGCACGTCCCGTTCCTCGCGCCGTCCGCCACTGCTACCCACCACTCCAGCAGAAGCTTTGGCGCGAGCTCAACTGCTCCTAGATTACCCTCCGACGACGGACAAGATCGACGAATGGAGGGCCACCAGTCAGAGTCTCAACGGCTACGCCAACGGCGACACTCCACGGCGGCCGAGCGCGTCGCCGCCGCGGCAGGGTTGCCGGGCGCGAGCCGGTGGCGACGAAACGGGTGGAGGTGCAACTACCATGCAATCACCACCCCGAAGGCCAAGATCGCCGACTCGCCGGATCCACCTCGACAGCGACTCCACCGCATCATCGGATCCACAAGCTCGTCGCGATCAGCGCCAAGTTCTTCATGATCGACAACAAGAAGACGCTCGAACTCGCATCGAGCGCCGAAGAGAAGCGCGACGTCAATCCGACAAGCGCGCTGGGCCCTCTGTTGACATGCATGCGCCAGGGGAACCAGGCGATCTGCCGTACGCGGTAGGTTGCCCTGCGTTCACTCGTGAGCTGCGGCAAGTCTAGTGGCCCAGCACAAAGAACTTCAAGCCAGACGTACCGGAGAAGTACGACGGCAAGACGCATCCGTCTGAGTTCCTCAGCATCTACACCATTGCGGTGCAGGCTGCCGGGGGACGGGATGACAAGATCCTTGCCAACTACTTCCCGCTGGTGCTCAAGCCCAACGTCAGATCCTGGCTCATGCACTTGCCGGACAACTCCATATCCTCTTGGGCTGATCTGTGCCATCAGTTTGTCGGCGCCTTCACAGGCGGACACAAGCCTCATGGCCAGGAGAGTGATCTTCATCTGCTCGCCCAGAAGGAAGGAGAGCCCCTGCGCAAGTACATTCAGAGATTCAGCAGTGTGCAGCACAACATCCCAGACGTCCACCCTGCCGCAGTGATCAGCGCGTTCCATCAGAACGTGCGAAACCGCAGGATGCGGGAGGAAATGGTGATGTGCAAGATCAGGGACGTCAGTGAGTTATATGCACTGGCCGACAAGTGTGCACATGCTGAGGAAGGGAGGAGACTCCCCGGAGAGAATGTAGGAGCGGGAGGATCTGACAGTGAAGATGCTGCCCTGGCAAGGAAAAACCGGCGGCGGAACAACAGGAGGAGGAAAGGCAAAGAGGTGCTAGTTGTTGAGCAGTCCGGTAACGGTGGTGGCGCCGAGAAAGCCAAAGCTAGTGACTCCGGCAAGGAGGTTGCCGCGGAGGTGGCGGTCGCCGACAAGCAGGACGACACCAACAAGCAGTATTGCAAGATCCACCGCACCAAGGGCCATGATCTCCAGAGTTGCAAGAAAGTCGAGCAGCTTGTTGAGCAACAGAAAGCTGAATACGAGCGGCGCGACAAGGAGAAGGCCCAGGAAGGTGCTGGGGGATCCGGCAAGAAACGTCTCGGCCGAGGAGGACGCCGCGGCAAGGCCAAGCAGCGGCAAGGAGACAGACCTCCTCGCGGCCGCGATAAGGATGAAGATGACGACGACGACGAAGACATGGATGATGAGGAGACTGATGAGCAGGAGTTCCAGAAAGCCACAGAGGTCCTATGCGTTGACGGTGGTGCTTCTCTGCATACCTCGCACCGTCAGCTCAAGCAGTGGGTGCGGGAACTTAATGCAGCAGAACCACCCGTCGAGTCACGCAAGCCTCTGAAATGGTCCAGCACGCCTATCATCTTTGATATTGAGGACCACCCTGATCGCATAACTGCGGTCGGGTGCTTGCCGATGTTGGTTTCACCAACAATCCGCAACCTCAAGGTCACTAAGATGCTAGTTGACGGCGGGGCCGGCTTGAACTTGATCTCCTCCGCGGTGCTCCAGAAACTCCAGATCCCTGACAGCGAGCTTGAAGAGACCGGTACATTTCAAGGAATCAACCCGGGAAGGAGCAAGCCGAAGGGAAAGATCACGTTGCCGGTAACATTTGGCAGCGAGCTGAACTTCAGGACTGAGAGGGTCACATTTGATGTTGCTGACTTTCCATTACCTTACAATGGAATCCTTGGCCGTCCGGCACTCGCCAAGTTCATGGCAGCCTCTCACTATGCGTACAACATACTGAAAATGCCAGGCCCGTTAAGTGTCATCTCTGTCCCTGGTGACAAGAAGGATGCTCTTATCTGTGCCGACAAGATCTACCGGGAAGCAGCAGCCGCAGCAGAACGCAAGACACTTGCCGCTGAAGCTCCCGGGGGGAAGAAGAAGACCAAGTCCAGCAAGAGCTCTGATGCCCACTCTGGCAAGCGCACCTCTTCGGAGTGCTGCGCTACCATCGATGACGCACCATCGAGCTCCACCGGCAAGTGTAAGAAGGCAATGGCAGCTCCACCTGAGACCAAGAAGGTGTCCGCCAAGGAGGACGACACTGGTGGTACCTTCACCATCAGCGCCACTCTTGACCCCAAATAGGAAAGCGCGCTCGTTGCTTTCCTGCGGGCGAATGTCGACGTGTTTGCGTGGCAACCGTCTGATATCCCCGGTGTTCCCAGGAAAGTAATTGAGCACCACCTTGCCGTCTGTCCTCATGCGCGGCCCGTCAAGCAGAAAGTCAGGAAACAGGCAGTGGAGCGCCAAGAATTCATCGCAGAAGAAATCAAGAAGTTGGAAGCAGCAGGCCTTGTCAGAGGAGTGCTCCATCCCACGTGGTTGGCCAATCCTGTTGTCGTGCGCAAGGCTAACGGGAAATGGAGGCTTTGTATTGACTTCACTGATGTTAATAAAGCTTTTCCCAAAGACCCATTTCCCTTGCCGCGCATTGACCAGATTGTTGACTCCACAGCCGGATGTGATTTGCTTTCATTTCTTGATGCATACTCAGGATACCATCAGATCTTCATGGCAGAAGAGGATGAAGAGAAAACCGCATTTATCACCCCGTGTGGCACGTACTGCTTCGTACGGATGCCTTTCGGTTTGAAGAATGCTGGTTCAACATTCGCAAGGGTAGTCCACCACACTTTTGAGCCACAGATGCACAGAAATGTGGAAGCCTACATGGATGACATAGTGGTCAAGAGCAAGAACAGGGCGACCCTGATTCAAGATTTAGACGAGACATTTGCAAATCTGTGCAAGATCAACCTCAAGCTTAACCCCGAGAAGTGCGTGTTTGGAGTCCCTTCCGGCAAGCTTCTCGGGTTCTTCGTGTCTCAGCGGGGAATTGAAGCCAATCCTGAAAAGATCAAGGCCATTGAGCAGATCGAAGCACCAAAGTGCGTCAAGGATGTACGAAGGCTTGCCGGTTGCGTGGCTGCTCTCAGCAGGTTTATCTCTAGATCTGCTGAGCGCGCCCTGCCATTTTTCAAAATTTTGAAAAAGGCAGGTCCAATAAAATGGACTCCGGAGGCGGAGGCTGCGCTGCAGGACTTGAAGAGATACCTGTCCTCCACTCCAACACTTGTCGCACCTAAGCCGCAAGAGAAGTTGCTGCTGTATATAGCAGCAACCAATCAAGTGGTTAGTGCTGCGTTAGTGGCGGAGAGGAAGGCAGATCCACGGCAGATGCATCCAGCGACAAGCAGGGGGCTTCGCCGACAAGCTCTGGCCCCGACAGAGATGGATCTGCGCAGGAGCATGATAAGATGCAGAAGAGAATGGTGCAACGTCCAGTTTACTTTGTCAGTTCTCTTCTACAGGGGGCTAGATCAAGGTACTCTGGTGTGCAGAAGTTGCTTTTCGGCCTCCTCATGGCCTCGAGAAAGCTGCGCCATTACTTCCAAGCACATGAGATCACAGTCGTCACTCGCTTTCCACTGAAGAGGATACTGCAAAATCCAGAAGCGACAGGCAGGATTGTCGAGTGGGCGCTGGAACTATCAAGCTTTGGCCTCAAGTTTGAGAGCACTTCAACTATCCAAAGCAGAGCATTGGCAGAGTTCATAGCAGAATGGACGCCAACACCAGATGAAGAAATTCCAGAGACGAGCATCCCCGTCAAAGAGGCAAGCAAAGAGTGGCTGATGTACTTTGATGGTGCTTTCTCGCTGCAAGGCGCCGGTGCGGGCGTGCTGCTTGTCGCGCCCACCGGAGAGCACCTCAAGTACGTAATCCAGATGCACTTTCCCAAGGAGCAAGCAACCAACAATACTGCAGAGTATGAAGGATTGCTTGCCGGTCTCAGAATCGCAGCAGACCTTGGGATCAAGAAGCTCATTGTCAGGGGTGACTCACAGCTTGTCATCCGCCAAGTGAACAAGAACTACCAGAGTCCATTGATGGAAGCATATGTTGATGAAGTGAGGAAGCTAGAAGAGCACTTTGACGGCCTACAGATGGAGCATATCCCAAGAGCTCAGAATGTCGTTGCTGATGGCCTGTCAAAGTGTGCCGCACTAAAGTTACCTGTGGAACCAGGGATCTTTGTGCTCAAGTTGACTCAACCATCCGTAACACCATCAAATGGACAAAGCAAGAAGAGGAAGTTGGTTTCTGGTGACTACTTTCCGGCAGAGCTCCCCGAAGCCGCCGCCAAGAAAGTCCCCAAGATCAACACCAAGGATGCTGAGGAGCAGTCTGCTCCGGCAAGCCTTATGGTTTGTTCCGTTGAAGCAGACGCTCCCGGCAAGTTTTGCTCCGGCAAGCTTGCCGGGGAACATCAAGCTCCGGCAGGGCCGCAAGTCCTTGCCGTAGAAGCGGATGTTCCCGCAGCAGCAGATGTGCCTTTAGTCCTTGTTGTCGAGCCACAAGCTCCAGCATGGGCACAGCAGATTGTCCATTTCCTTCAAACAGGAGAACTTCCCGAAGAGCAAGAAGAAGCGGAAAAAGTAGCCCGACAGTCAAGTATGTACCAGTTTGTCGATAGCATACTGTACAGAAGAAGACTCAATGGTGTGAAATTGAAGTGTATTTGCCGGGAAGATGGACAAAAGCTGTTGGCAGAGATACATGGAGGCATATGTGGCCACCACATTGGCGCAAGAGCACTTGCCGGCAAAGCTTTCCGGCAAGGTTTCTTTTGGCCGACAGCCCTCCAGGATGCAACTGCACAAGTAACCAAGTGTGAAGCGTGCCAGTTCCACTCCAAACAGATACACCAGCCAGCTCAAACTCTCCAGACGATCCCTTTATCCTGGCCATTTTCGGTCTGGGGGCTCGATATCCTCGGCCCTTTCCCCCGAGCTGTCGGGGGCTTTGAGTACTTGTACGTCGCAATTGACAAGTTCACAAAGTGGCCGGAAGTGCAGCCAGTGAGGAAGGTGACAACACAGTCAGCCGTCAAGTTCTTCAGGTCAATTGTTTGCCGTTTTGGGATCCCTAACAGGATCATCACCGACAATGGCACGCAATTCATGAGCCGCACCTTCACGCAGTACGTCCAAGACCTTGGCGCCAAGGTCTGCTTCGCTTCTGTTGCTTATCCGAGAAGCAACGGTCAAGCAGAGAGGGCAAATGCTGAAGTGCTGCGCGGGCTCAAGACCAGAACTTTCGACAGGCTGCGCAAGTGCGGAAGAAACTGGATCGAGGAGCTGCCGGTGGTTCTTTGGTCGATCAGAATGACGCCAAATCGAGCCACTGGCCAGACGCCTTTCGCTCTAGTCTATGGAGCAGAGCCAGTTCTCCCCACGGAACTCGTATACGGATCGCCTCGAGTGCTCGCTTATGATGAGCTTGAGCAAGAACAGCTGCGACAAGACGACGCGCTGCTCCTTGAGGAAGATCGTCTTCAGGCTGCTGTACGAGCTGCTCGATACCAGCAAGCTTTGCGCCGCTACCATAGCTGCAAAGTTAAGGCCAGAAGCTTCGAGGAAGGTGACCTTGTTCTTCAGCGCGTTCAGTCCGCAAAGAATTCCAACAAGTTGACGCCAAAGTGGGAAGGCCCTTATCGGGTGAAACGAGTCACAAGGCCCGGCGCTGTCCGCCTTGAGACCGAAGATGGCATTTCGGTGAGCAACTCCTGGAACATAGAACATCTTCGTAAGTTTTTCCCGTAGGGCGCGGTTGCCGGAACCCGTTCCGGCAACCACCTTTTGTACAAGTCTTGCCGCTGTTGCATGTAATCCTTTGTACAAAGCCGGGCGCAGATCCCGTGCATAAATAGAACCCCATGTGCTCCGCACAACTTGTCCATTCCATGCATTAGTTTCTTTCTTGCATGTGTTATCTGACACTTTGTGCAGCACCTATATCCGGTAAGCAATAACGAGCCGAAGGGCTCCATATCATTATTTTCTCTTCTTTCTTCTTTTCACCAAAGGAAAAGAAGGTTCCCTCGCACACAAGTTTGCCGGGGGGAAGGAGAAGATTGTGGTATGGACCAGGCGTCGTTCAAGCAAAGTTTTGTCTTGCCGGGAAGCAAACGACAGAAAAGCTAAGTTGCCAAAGTTTGAGCAATCAGTTTTTAAATTTCTGAGTTATCTTCCTCGAACGACCCTGTTTTGTATGGAAAACCTGTGCGCGGAGGAACCAACTCGTGGCTAGTTGCGCCCTTACTTTGTTTCGAGTCCGCTCAACAACTTAAGTGTGCTGCATCTAGTCGCGACAAGGTTTCTTGTCGGAAGCAGCACCGCCAGCAGGCTGCTGACGTTCCGCACTCAGCGCTCGCGGCTCGGGTGCTTGCGCCGACAAGTTCCCTAGAAGCGTAGGGTAAAAACATACAAAGGAAGGAATCTAGTAGAGGAAATAACATAGCAATTGATAACAGAAATAAAGTTATATTACAAGATAACTTGTCGCAGCTCTAACAGACTGTTTTCATAACATGATTAGCAGCGACAAAGGAAAAGAAGAAATGAGCAGCCTAGTCTACGCGGTCGCCCTCAACCCTCTTGATCTCGCTCACCTTGTCCACAATGGGTGCGACAAGGGCCTTGAGTGCGTCCTGATCGGCGTCTGGCGGCATGGACTTGAGGACGTTGGTGAAGCTGAGGCCTGGATTGCGGAAGGCCACCTTCATCAGCACCTTCTGGAGAACCCCGGCGCAAATTTTGCGCGACTCAGCGGCCAGCTGCTTTGGGATCCTCTCCCGGAGCCGCTGGAGTGCCGTCGCCACGCCCTTGAAGAACATGCTGAGCTTGGCGCTGGGTTGGAGATTCTCGTCGGAGGGATACCCAAAGTCCTCCATCCCCAGCTGCGCCAGCTCCTCGTCGATGACTGCGGCAATATTCACCAGACCCTCGGTCCAGTGCTCCACAGTATCTCTGAATGAGTTCTGGGTAATTGCGATGCTCTCCAGCAGCGCCGTGTCAGCCTTGACCTTCTCCGACAAGGTCTTCTCCCGCTCCTTGGCGGCCTCCAGCGTCTGCGTCAGCGTGGCCAGCTTCAACTCCAGGTCTGCATTGGAATCCTTGGCGGCGCTGAGCTCCTTGCCCCTCTCAGCGAGAAGACCTTGCAGCTCACCGTGGGCGGCAGCATCCTTCTCACGCTCACGCTTGAGCGCGGCAAGCTCCTCGCCGCTCTTCCCAATGTTGGCCTCCAGCTGCGCCACCTTCTCCTCCAGCTCTTTCTTGGCGGCCTCTGCGATTGCGGCAGCGTCCTTTGCTTCCTTGAGCGCCCCGCCAAGTGCTTGCTCGCGCTCGGCGAGCTCCTCCTCGTAGCTGTCGAGGTTGGCCTTCCGCTGCACCAATTCGCCTTCTCGCGCGGACTGCTTCTCGGCGGCCAGCCTTTGTTCCTCCTCAGCTTCGGCCTTCTCGAGAAGGAAGGCCGTGCGCTCCTCGTCGAGTCGCTCCCGCTCCTGTGCCAGGGACCGGAGAGCTTCTTGATTGTGGCCCCGGAGCTCCTCCGCGCGCTTCTCCATATCAACTCCCGCCTTCGCGACAAGCGCTTCCCGGGAAGCCAGCTTGGCTTGCCGTGCACGGTAGACTGACAGCAGCTTCCGCAGCAGCTGCTCCTCCTCAGGCTCGCCACTACTGCTGCTGGGCGCGTCGACCAACGACAGTCCAGCGGAGGCGAGCACCTCCTCATCGAAAGTTTCCCCCTCGATCGGCGCCCTAGAGCTCGACGCCCAGGGTAGCTTGATGAAGATACCGTCGCCGGCCTTCAAGTAGGCGCCGGGCTGGGGCACCTCGGAGCCTGGCTCCGCAGCAGCGGCAGAGGGATCGGCGGTCGGCGCAGTGCCTGGCGCTCCTGCGGCCTCAGGGTCGTCAGTGCGATCGCCCGACCCCTCGCCGGCTTCTGCGGCGGCAGCATTGGCGGCCTCCTCGCTGGCGGTCTCATCAGCACCAGCCCCTTCCTCGCCGGCGCCCTCTGTCTCCATTGGCTCAGCAGCAGATGGGTCTGAAGAACGAAGAAGGGAGAAAAATCAATCAAAAATCCAAGAGAAGAAAATCAAAAGAAGAAGAACCCAAGGGAAAGTTTTTGGACAAGTGAATTACCTGTGCCAAGATCTGCAGTTGCAGTCTTGGTCGCCGCAGGATCGACGGTGCTGCCCCTTGCCGGAGAATTCTCCCTTGCCGGAGAGCGCTCCCTTGCCGGGGACTCCTCCCTTGGCGGCGTAGTCGAAGCAGATGGCACTTCGGGACCAGCTTCCGGGCGCTCCTGATATGGCTGCTCTGCTCCTACACAAATCAACAAGCAAGATATCAACAAAGGAAAAAGCACTCATGCGCGCCTGATAGCAGAAAGTTAACTATGAACTTACGCTGGGGGCTTCGCTGGGGGCTGCTTTGAGGAGTGGTTGCCGGGTCCGTCAAGGTGGTCTCGGACCCACCCCCTGCTGACACGGTGGGGTCATCTTCGATGACAATCACCGCGGCCTTGGCCCTCTTCGCCGCTCTCTGAGCCAGCGTCCTGAAAAGAAAGGAGTCCAGATTGAAGCAAGTCAGATACAAGATAAAAACAACAAAATTGAAGAACTACAAGAGCACCGAAGATACTTACTCTTCTTCCTCCTCGTCGGAGCTGAGCGCGGAAAGATCAAAGTCCCGCTCCCCTCCGGTGCAGCGAGGCGGAGGAGTAGGATCCCTTGCCCGCTTGGTGGGGGCAGTGGCGGTGGCCCGGGAAGATCCCGCTCCAGTTGCCGCTGCTGCGTGAGGCGCTCCCGCGGCAACATTGCTTGCCGCGGTAGAGCTTGTCGCACGGCTCGGCGGCTGTTGACCCGGCTGCCGCCCCGCTACGTCCGCGGCCCTGCGAAGACGCCTACTTGGCGGGGCCGGGGGCTCCGCCTGCGGCAAGCTTTCTGAAGGCTCGGGCTCTTCCTCGCCGGCCTCGCTCGGCTCAGCTTCAGAGCCGGCAGGCTCTTCCTCGCCAATGAACTCCGCGCGCTCGGCGAGGTTTGTCGCTTCTGCCACCTCCGCCTCCTCCACAGTGAACCCGAACGCCCCCGCGGAAGCTGCGGCCGCAACCTCTTCCGCCCTAGTGGCGATGCGCTACAGCTCCTCGTCGGTGGTGTCACGGGTGAGGCTCTTCTGCTCGTGAGCGTGGACTGGCACTTCTTCCAAGTTGTCGAAGAACGCTTGCACGACGTCATCCGTAGGCTCTTGCCAAGTTGGAACGATTCCGTGTGAATTGCACAACGGCATCATGGCGCGGATCCGGTCAAGCGAAGAATTATTGCACAATGGGACGACGCCCCTCGGCAGCGTGAATGGGTGCTGGGGATCGCGTTTGAACAACTCCAGGAGCATTGCATCCAGCTCCATGACGGTGAAGTTGTAGTTGAGTCCCGGCCGTAGCCTCATGATGTCCGCCGAGTTCTTGAATTCCCAGGCGGGCCTCCCCCTCTCCTGCAGGGGGGCGATGTGGCGGCGGAGGAAATCTGCGCCTACAGCGCCTACAGTGAGCCCGGCAAGCCTGAGGCGAAGGATCCTAGTAATGGCGATCTTCAGCCTCTCGTCTTCCAGGGCCACGTTGCTCCAGTCATTGCCGCGCACTATTGGAGCTTGGCGCACGGCGGTGAAGGGCTGCGGATTCTCCTCGACGATCCAGCACCACTCCGCTCTCCACTCCTCCCACTTGCTGCGGAGCTCACTCTCCAAGTACGCCTCCTTCTTGCCGACTCTCGAGATCTAGGCGATCCCTCCGGCAAGCGGCTCTCCTCTCTCTACCCGAGGCATGAAGAAGTGGCGGAAAAGGGCAACATTGGGGTGGACTTCTACAAAGTTTTCGCACAAATGTGCGAAAACTGCCATGGTTAGAACGGCGTTTGGGGTGAAATCAAGGAGGTGGAGGCCGTAGGTGTTCATGATATCGCAGAAGAACTCCGAGAAGGGCGGGCAGAGCCCGCAATAGAAGAACAGCGCGAAGAATGGGTACCCGTTTGGAGCCAGTCCCGAAGCAGCGGCCGGGAGTACCCTCGTGCGCGGATGCGCCCGCGTCTCCGTCGCCCAAAAGAGGTAGAAGTACTCCCTCAGCTCCTTCGCGCCGAGCTGGGGGGAGAAGATCGCCCGCTCCTTCCGCAGCGCCGTGAGCCGCTGCGCCTCGGCCGACTTCACGCCCTTTCCCTTGTCGGCTCTCGGAGCCATGGCAGAGGTGGTGGGGGAGGTCGACGGCGTTGGTGATGCTGGTGGCAATGGGGGGTGGAGCGCTGCTCTCTCGGCTTCGAGAAGAAGGGGGGAGCGGCGGAGGTTCGTGAAGATGGAGTAGTAGCAACCAGCGAGGGGGAACGAACTGCCCCTGTTTCCTCTGCTTATAAAGAGGGACGGGGCGGACGTTTCGCCCTTCCGAATAAAGAACCACCCACGATCTCTCCCACGATGCCGCATTCGACGCGTGCCGTTAGGGGAGAGCGCGGTGGATACGGAGCGAGATTCGGCGTGGCCCAGTCCGCGGGTGCCCGTGCCCTGTCTTGGGCCTGGCCCAACAGCGCTCGGCACCGTGTCTGGCCCAGGCCCGGGGGCTCCTGTCGGTGTACTAGAATAGGGGTACCCTAGTACCCCGAACTTGTGCACGGGCAGTTACAGCACCCCGCGGCAAGGCTTGCCGGGCGAACGCCAAGATCCTCCGTGGTTCCCTTGGAGCCATTCAAGAACAAAGTATTTAAGCTCAAGAGACAAGGCCCCGGCAAGAGGAGCTTGCTGGGAAGGCCAACCATGGCACTCCAAGGAACTTGCCGCGGCGCGCCACGCGCTCTGGCAAGGCAACAAGGACCCGGCAAGAGGAGCTTGCCGGGAAGACCAACCAAGGTACCTCGAGGCCCGGTGAGCGACAAGCTTCCGGACCGGACAAGATAACAGCAGCGGCAAGGCGCTTGCCGCGGCAGGCGGCCACTCTGTGCCCACGCTCCAGCGCATCCACCAACGTGTCGCTCTGGGGGCCTCTCCAGGCGCGCGTGGCAGGAGGCTGTGTAGCCAGCGGTGCGTAGTGGCGAACGGTGGCGCCCCTAATGGTCCTTTTCTGCACTGTTTGGGCGACTCAGACGGGCATTTAATGCCCTTGTCCCCTGCCGTCAGGGTTGGGTAGGGTGCACTGTACAAGTAACTGTACCAACCACCTCACTTTTTACATTTGTACCCTTCTCTGTGTTGCCACCTGTCGGTGACCCCTTTAGCGTATAAAAGGAGGCCCATGCGCAACGTAGAGGGGGTTCGGAGGGTTGGCGAGGTTCGACTAGTTCGGAACCCAGAAAAACACTACGCTCCCTCTCTGGAGCAAGAACGCAAGATAATCAAACAAGCAGCAGTAGGAGTGTTATCTCTCCGGAGAGCTCCGAAGCTGGGTAAACTGCTCGTGTGCTTCGCCTCGATCTGCTCTTCGTGCGATCTCCGCCCCCCGCCGAACCGAAAGGGGCTCGGTCCGCCGGCCCCATAGGTGTTCGTGGATCAGTTTCCCCGACATCAATGTGAGTGAGTAGGGATTGCCATGCAACGGATGCACTAGAGCTATAAGTTTATGAAATCTCAAAAAGAAAACTAAGTGGGTGTGCATCCAACTTACTTGCTCACGAAAACCTAGGGCAATTTGAGTAAGCCCATCATTGGAATATACAAGCCAAGTTCCATAATTAGAAATTCCCACTAGTATATGAAAGTGATATCATAGGAGACTCTCTATTTTGAAGATCATGGTGCTACTTTGAAGCACACGTGTGGCAAAAGAACATAGTAACATTGTCCCTTCTCTCTTTTCTCTCATTTTTTGGGCCTTCTCTCATTTTTTTGGCCTCTTTTATTTTTATTTTTACTTTTCGTCCGGAGTCTCATCCTGACTTGTGGGGGAATCATAGTCCCCATCATCCTTTCCTCACTTGGGATAATGCTCTAATAATGAAGATCATCACACTTATATTTACTTACAACTAAGTAATTACAACTCGATACTTAGAACAAAATATGACTCTATATGAATGCCTCCGGCGGTGTATCGGGATGTGCAATGAATCAAGAGTGACATGTATAAAAATGATGAATGGTGGCTTAGCCACAAATATGAGGTCAACTACATGATCATGCAAAGAAATATGACAATGATGATGTGAGTCATAATAAACAAAACGGTGGAAAGTTGCATGTCAATATATCTCGGAATGGCTATGGAAATGCCATAATAGGTAGGTATGGTGGTTGTTTTGAGGAAGGTATACGGTGGGTTTATGGCACCGGCGAAAGTTGCGCGGTACTAGAGAGGCTAGCAATGGTGGAAAGGTGAGAGTGCGTATAATCCATGGACTCAACATTAGTCATAAAGAACTCACATACTTATTGCAAAAATCTATTAGTCATTGAGACAAAGTACTACGCGCATGCTCCTAGGGGGATAGATTGGTAGGAAAAGACCATCGCTTGTCCCCGACCGCCACTCATAAGGAAGATAATCAATAAATAAATCATGCTCCGACTTCATCATATAATGGTTCACCATACGTGCATGCTACGGGACACACAAACTTTAACACAAGTATTTCTCAAATTCACAACTACTCACTAGCATGAATTTAATATCACCATCTTCATATCTCAAAAAAATCATAAGGAATCAAACTTCTCATAGTATTCAATGCACTTTATATGAAAGTTTTTATTATATCCCTCTTGGATGCCCATCATATTAGAACTAAATTTATAACTAAAACAAATTACCATGCTGTTTTAAAGACTCTCAAAATAATATAAGTGAAGTGCGAGAGTTTATCAATTTCTATAAAATAAAACCACCGCCGTGCTCTAAAAAGATATAAGCGAAGCACTAGAGCGAATTTGCCTAGCTCAAAAGATATAAGTGAAGCACATAGAGTATTCTAATAAATCACGATTCATGCGTGTCTCTCTCAAAAGGTGTGTACAACAAGGATGATTGTGGCAAACTAAAAAGCAAAGACTCAAATCATACAAGACGCTCCCAGTAAAACACATATAATGTGGTGAATAAAAATATAGCCTCAAGTAAATTTATCGATAGACGAAGACGAAGGAGGGGATGCCTTCCGGGGCATCCCCAAGCTTAGGCTCTTGGTTATCCGTGAATATTACGTTGGGGTGCCTTGGGCGTCCCTATGCTTAGGATCTTGCCACTCCTTATTCCATAGTCCATCACTTCCTTACCCAAAACTTGAAAACTTCACAACACAAAACTCAACAGAAAATCTCATAAGCTTCGTTAGTATAAGAAAATAAATCACCACATTTGATACTGTTGTGAACTCATTATTTATTTATATTGGTGCAATATCTACTGTATTCCAACTTTTACATGGTTCATACCCCCCGATACTAGCCATAGATGCATGAAAATAAGCAAACAACACGCGGAAATCAGAATCTGTCAAAAACAGAACATTATGTAGTAATATGGATATTTCGTTTACTTCTATAACTCCAAAAATCCTGAAAAATTAGGACGTCCTAAGAAATTTGTTTATTAACCTTCTGCAAAAAGATTCAGTATTTTATCGCGCTTCTGCTAAAAACTACAATTAATATCCTGGGCGCAAAAGTTTCTGTTTTTCAGTAAGATCAAATCAACTATCACCGTTAGCTATCCCAAAGGTCTTACTTGGCACAAACACAAACTAAAACACAAAACCACATCTAACCACAGGCTAGATGAATTATTTAATGCAAAATAGAACCTGAAAAGTAAAAACAAAAATAAAATTGGGTTGCCTCCCAACAAGCGCTATTGTTTAACACCCTTTTAGCTAGGCATTGATATTGCAATGATGCCCACACGAAAGATAGCCATTGAAATATGAAGAGATCGTCATGAAACATGTGACGCACAAGTTTAAGTCTAACATGCTTCCTATGCATAGGTATTTTCTAAGAAAACAAATTAACAGGACAAGCAAAAACTAGCATATGCAAGGAAGGAGAAAGAAACAATAGCAATCTCAACATAACGAGAGGTAATTTAGTGACATGAAAATTTCTACAACCATATTTTCCTCTCTCATAATTATCACATGTAGGATCGTAATAAAATTCAACAATATAGCTATCACATAAAATTTTCTCTTTATGATCCACATGCATGTAAAGTTTACACTCTTCCGAAATGGTGGGATTATCATAAAATAAAGTCATGACCTCTCCAAACCCACTTTTATCAAAAACTTCATAAGACTGAACATTATCGAAATATGTGGGATCTAAAGTTGACACTCTTCCAAACCCACTTTCAGTATTATTGCAAACAATATTATCAATCTCATATTCATCATGGGGCTTAAATAAATTTTCAAGATTATAAGAAGAATCACCCCAATCATGATCATTGCAACAAGTAGTGGACATAGCAAAACTAGCACCCCCAAGCTTAGGGTTTTGCATATCATTAACACAATTGACATTAATAGAATTTATAATAATATCATTGCACTCATGCTTTACATTAAAGGAGCTATCATGAATCACTTCATAAATTTCTTCTTTCAACACTTCATCACAATTTTCAGATTCATGAATTCAAGAAAAACCTCATAAAGATAATCTAGTGCACTCAACTCACTAGAAATTGGTTCATCATAATTGGATCTATTAAAAAGATTAGCAAGTGGATGAGGATCCATAAACTCTTTGCTTCTGATTTTCAATAAACACACAATTATCCCAAGAAAACAAGCAAACAAACCAAGTAATACATAAGGGCAAACGAAAAGACGAATGATAGAAGGGTGAAGAAAAAGGGAAAATCATTTTACAAGTGGGGGAGAGGAAAACGAGAGGCGAATGGCAAATAATGTAATGCAAGGTACGAGATTTTATGATGGGTACTTGGTACGTCTCGGCTTGGCGTAGATCTCCCCGGCAATGGCACCAAAAACTTCTTGCTACCTCTTAAGCTTGCGTTGGATTTTCCCTTGAAGAGGAAAGGGTAATGCAACAAAGTAGCGTAAGTATTTCCCTAAGTTTTGAGAAGCAAGGTATCAATCCAGTAGGAGACAACGCGACAAGCCACCGAATACTTGCACAAACAAACACCAAATTGCAACCAACGCGACAAAAGGGGTTGTCAATCCCTTCACGGTTAGTCACAAAGTGAGATCATATAGAGATGGATAAACGGTAAAGTAATATTTTTGGGATTTTTGGTTTATGGAACGGAAAGTAAAAGATTGAAAAGCAAGGGAATGGCAACAGAAATTCGCAAGTTGACGGGAAACCAATATATTGTAAAATAGACCCGAGGGCCATAGGTTTCACTAGAGCCTTCTCTCAAGAAAGGAATTATTACTGTGGGTGAACAAATTACTGCCGACCAATTAATAGAAAAGCGCAAAGTTATGACGATACCTAAGGCAATGATCATGAATATAGGAATCACGTCCGTGTCAAGTAGACCGAAAAGATTCTGCATCTAGTACTATTACTCCACACATCGACCGACTGCTGCCTGCATCTAGAGTATTAAGTTCCTAAGAATAGAGTAACACATTAAGTAAGATGACATGATGTAACGGGATTAACTCAAGCAATATGATGAAAACCCCATCTTGCCATCCTCGATGGAAACAATACAATACATGTTGTTTCCCCTTCTGTCACTAGGATCGAGCACCGCAAGATTGAACCCAAAGCTAAGCACTTCTTCCATTGCAAGAAAAACCGATCTATTTGGAGAAACCAAATCGATAGTTCGAAGAGACTTGCAAAGATATCAAATCATGCATATAAGAATTCAAAGGAGATTCAAAATAATATTCATAGATAAACTGATCATAAATCCACAATTCATCGGATCTCGGCAAACACACTACAAAAGAGTATTACATCGAATAGATCTCCAAGAACATCGGGGAGAACTTTGTATTGAGAATCAAAGAGAGAGAAGAAGCCATCTAGCTATTAGCTATGGACTCGTAGGTCTGAGGTAAACTACCCACGCTTCATCAGAGAGGCAATGGTGTTGATGTAGAAGCCCTCCATGATCGAATCCCCCTCTGGCAGGATGCCGGAAAAGTCCCCAAGATGGGATCTGACAGGTACAGAAGGTTGCGGCGGTGGAAAAGTGGTTTCGTGGCTCCCCTGGATGTTTTTGGGGTATATGAGTATGTATAGGAGAAAGGTCTAGGTCAGGAGGTCTGCGAGGGGCCCACAAGGTTGGGGGCGTGCCCTACCCCCTGGGCACGCCCTCCACCCTTGTGGCCACCTCATGGCTCTTCTAACTTGCACTCCAAATCCCCTGGGTGTCTTCTGGTCCAAGAAAAATCATCACGAAAGTTTTATTCCGTTTGGACTCGGTTTGGTATTCCTTTTCTGCGAAACTCTAAAACAAGGAAAAAACAAAAACTGGCACTAGGCTCTAGGTTAATAGGTTGGTCCAAAAAATCATATAAAATATTAATGCATATAAACATCCAAAACAGATAATATAATAGCATGGAACAATATAAAAGTATAGATACGTTGGAGACGTATCAAATCCTAGGCCCATTGGGCGCATAGGACATGATCCAGGATCACACACACCGGGCTCAACATAAGGGGCTCTAACTTCACAATACCAATGCAACAGAAACTAACTTGGTAGAAGGAAGGGCATTCTCAAGGCACATAAAGGACTTTGCAAGACACTAATTAAAACTGCACAATATTTATACAACTGTACAACCAAAAACACTGTATAAAGTTAGAAACTCACGCCTAGATATCTACCTCTTTTGGAGCTCTCTTGACAATCGCTTGCAGCTCGCAGGCCCCAGCAACAAACTCGGGGTCCTTCCTAACCTCCTCAAAGAAGGCATCCGGGTTTTGGTCGCCGGGCACAACCCTCATGAGCAGACTGAGATCCATCTTTGAATGATGGGCCCACACCAGCGAGCACCTCATGAGCTCCTTCGAAGGCCACAGAAAAGAGCAAGTCAGTCATCTAGCCCAAAGCCCTGCCTAGAAGAGCAAGAACACTATCAAGGTTGCGTAGGAGCTCTGGTTCTTTGTACCAGAGGGTTCCAACAGCCCAAATTAGCACCACTCACAGATTTTGCATGGTGGCAGTGACCTCCTGCAACTGGTCTCAACATCATCGTTGTGGATCTCTGGGGTAGGCTCTACAAAAGGCGTTGAAAAGACTCAGGCATGAAAGAAGACAATAAAAAAGATCGAAGAGGTGGGTGTACACCAAGATACTCACATTCATAAGCTACCACCAAGTCTTCACTATGCTTTTGTGCCTCACTCAGCTAGGCTGCCAAGTCTTCATTGAGATTTTGGAGTCATGCATCCTCTTCCTCGTACCCCTTTCACAACCCAACCTGGCACTTGAGCTCAGCGTCCAGAGTTCTGACCTCATGGCTGAGCTTCCCATGCGCCTCCTTAATTTCCTATAGCTCACAACACAACATGCCACAAGAATCCCGCTCCACGGCTATGCTAGCCTCCAGTCCGTGTTTCGCCTGTGAGACCGGCAAGGTTGCTTTGACCAACCCTCATAGCCTGCTCAGCCTATTCACGAGTCTGTGTGGCCTCTTCAATAATGCGTTGGATTATGGTATCCTCTTCGGTGTCTGACAAACAAGTAAAGTCTATAAGGTCAAACAAAAGCAACACAAAGGAGACCTCAGACGCACAAACCTGGAAACACAACTTATAGATTGCGGTCTCATAAAGGCATTGCAGATCCCGCATCTCCTTCCATTGACCATCCAGCTGCTTCTTTAGGTTATCGACCTTAGTGTCCAGCTCCCAGTTCTATTGGGCAAGAGGGTGTATAATGGACAAAATGGTTGCATAATGGGGTTTCGGGTAGTCAATGTAATATTGCTAAGAACCAAGCCCAACTCCAAAAATGAAGCCATGCTTAGTCCCCGGGGCTACTACCATCATTGGTTTCAAAACTAATCTTGAAACGAGGCTTCGCCCAGAGCCCAACCATGTAGATCGTTGAGTAGAAGTGTGACGCCCCTGAATCAATCGTACACTAATCATACACGCAAACGTGTACGATCAAGATCAGGGACTCATGGGAAGATACACAACACAACTTTAGACACAAATTAAAACAATACAAGCTTCATATTAGAAGCCAAGGCCTCGAGCCACTACAAAAAAAAGACACTTCCGTGATGATACGTGTTTGTCACAGTAGGTCACGTTTTTTTTCATGCATGTATATCCATGACAATTTTATGACAGAATCAAGATAGTCATACCTGTGCTGTCGTAGAAGTGTTCCATGACATTACCAAAATTATCATCACGGAAGTGTCCACTTCCATGATAATAAATCGCGCGTCATGGAAGTGCTTTCGTTAAGGGTGACCGACACATGGCATCCACCGTAACGGGTCGCCGTTAAGCTATCGGGTCCAGTTCTGGATCTGATAACCCGCTCACAGCCTGGACCAATGAGGATTTCCCACGTGTAAAATTGTCATTGGCCGGAGGAAACAAGTGTTGGCTCACCGTTGGGACAGATGTCATCCATTCATTGGACATGAGGCGCCTATGATATGTCAACACGTGGCATGGCCCAATAGAGGCCCATTCCGGTGAAAAGGCCGACCCGTTTGACTTGGTCAAACGGTAACGGGCCAGCCCACAGAAAGCCTGTTAACGACATGTTCGTATATAGCCCATTTACGGCTCGCTAACTCACGGCCCGTTATGGCCTACCGGAATTAAGCCTAGTAGCTTCATCTGGGCCGTCCAATATGATTCCAGCCCGTTGTAACTTCCGGCCCATATATGGCCCATGATGTCTTTTGGCCCATACGAGGCCATTTGTAACTCTTGGCCCATTAGCGGCCCGTGGTGAATCTGGCCTGTAGTGAATAGTGTACCGCTTTATACCCATTAACAGCCCATTATTCCATTCGGCCGTTTCCAACCCGTGTTATCTTTTGGCCTTCTAAGGGCCATTTATTCTTGGGCTTATTTCCAGCATTCAGTTACTTACGGCCCGTTACTGGCCTTTTCAGCTTGTGGGCCAAATTCAGCCTGTGGTTACAATCGACCCGTTTGCGGCCCGTTAATCCGTTGGGCTGTTTTCGTAGCGTCATCAAATACATCAGATTAACGACGGCCCGTTATGGTCGGCCCATGAACGGACGATTCCAAATTTAGCCCATTTACGGCCCATAATGTGGTCTGTTATTGGCCCATGTTTTGCCGATCGATCAAACGGTTCGTAGAAGGCCCATTGATGCTACGGCCCGTAGAAGGCCCATCATTTCTACGACCCTTAGAATGCCCATTGTTTCTACGACCCGTAGGAGGCCCATGGTAACTACAGTAAATATGTAGCCCATGGTTATTGTGGACTAGTTTTAAAAAATAGGTTATTGCGGCCACTAGCAAACCGCGGAAAAATAATTGCACTGACTACAAGCAAACAAATAAACAAGACAACAAGGAAATAAATAAGAAAGCAACTTATGCTAGGCTATCACGGCTATTACACATATTACATCCATTGGGCATCAAAGTTCGCCACCAGTGCAAATATAGGGAACAAAGCCACATATCATATACATTAGTTGTCAAACTTGGCGACTAGTGCAAATAAACGCTGCAGCAAAACAAGTCCAGAACTGAAAACACTTTAGAAGATCTCAAGAAACAATATCCTGGGTACCCATAATGATGGCTAGATGCTTAGCAAGCTTTTTAACTTTCTCTCGTTTGGCGCTTAAATCCTCCAAGACTTGATGTTGCACAAGAAAGTATGCATCTGAATTCTGCAGGGACTTCCTCAGTCCTTCGGCTTCTTGCCGCAACACAGCTGACTGATGCCTTTCAGCTTGTAGTTGAGACTAAATAAGTTGAAGTGATTCTGGCAGTGAGTTCGAAGAGCTTGTGCCAGCGGTACTAGCCAGTAACTCGAACACTACATCAACGCAGGACTGTGGGGTTTTCTCATTGTCTACAAGATCATTTTTATCACCTTTCTTGGAGACCAACAGGGTTGTCTCACTATCTTGAACCTTATCTTTATTACTTTCTCTACCATTGCATAGTGGGGTGCTCTTCTCCAATATTATTTTCGCATACTACAAGAGAAACAGGCAGACACATCACAGGTATAGCATGTAGTATACGAAACTCATTTTGGTAAACCGGTCTAGTAGTAAGGTGGACAGGATAACAACATGAAACAAACATATATCTATATACTATGGTCACTGTATTGTCCATATTATTCTAGTTTATGTTGCCAAATCAAGATAGAGACAAAGTTCAAGTCATATATTTTTAAGACACAACAACATAGACAAAATATAAGTATGAGAAACTACACATCATTGGCAACACTTGAAATGTGCATCACATGAGAACATAACTGTTTATACAACTGAAACTGAAATCAACATAGAGCAAGAAGTTAGAACAGCAATCCAGTTAAAGAAATAGGTTGAAAACATACCTGTTGCACCATTGGAGTTTCAATTGGATCCTTCAAATTCGAAGTAGTTGGTATGAGTAAATACAATGATGCAACAACAAAGGAGTATGGACCATAGCTATGGAATCTGACCTGAGAACAGTTGCTCTTCTGCTTTAAACGTGGAGTCTGGGTTCATTGTGGTGGTCTTCGTGCTTTGGGCACTGCAGTTGCTTTACAAACTGCTCGTGTGGGGGTACTCTGTGGGGGACATGGTGCTTTGTCAACTAGAAGTGGGTTACTATCCGCTGGGGTTGGGGTTAGATGGGTTGTAGCTGGTTCTCTGCCCAACGATGTAAGTGTGCAATCTAGAAGAGTCTTGATTATGTGTGGTGGGGCTAGTTTGTGGGCCAGTACAACCATGGTTCTATCTGCATCGACCAGTAGCACTGTCGTTTGTGAAGAACGGGTTTTTGCTCCCTTAGATACTGCCATCACCCCCTCCAATTCAAATGGCTGGTAAACAAGAAAATAAATTGAACGTACATACATTGTATGATAGACAGATGTGGTAATTCACATATATGTTGTCTAACCAAACAGGACAGCATGACACAATTTCACATATATGATGCCTAACTAAACAGGATAGCATGATACAGTTTCAGATATATGATGGATAACTGAACATGATATAATGGCATAATTCAACATATGATGAGTATCTAAACAGGATGACATGACAAAACTATATGATGTCTTTCTAAAATAGGTTGGGATGAAATAATTCCCATACATGTTGTCTAAGTATAGAGGATGTCATGATACAATTGACATAATTGATTCATATACTAAGCATCTGGCACTCGCATGTATGATCTCTAAACTAAGTAGATGGAATTCAATATTGTGCATATGATGTCTAAACTAAGCAATACAAGACACCATATGCATGATATGAGAAATATAAACATTGCAACTTAGAGCATACACCTCGGGTGGGATATAGGACTGGTCATCTGTCTCTGAATCCTCCTCTGAGGAGCTCCCTCTAACCATCGAGATATATGCTTCAACAGGTACCATTGCCTGCTCTGAAGACCTTGTTTTCACTCCTGATTTTCCCATAACCGGCTCAAATGGATGATACACAAGAAGAGTAGTTCAATATACACAGATTGTTGACAAATGGAATACTTAATGAAAAAATATGGCATGAGATAATTCACATATATGATGCCTGGCTACATGGCGGTGCATAATTCACATATATGATAACTGGTTGAAAAACATGGCATTGAATAATTCACATATCTGATATAGAAAGCAAACATGAGGCATTCACACAAAGCATGTCTAATCTAAGTAGATGGCATGTCAATGCAAGACACCATATGCATAATATGAGCAGTATAACCCTGCCAAGTGAGAGCATGCACCTCGGGGGGGGGGATACAACTGGTCATCTGTCTCTGAATGCTTCTCTGAGGAGCTATCTGTAACCAGCAGGAAATTTGCATCGACAGGTAGCACTAACTACTCAGAAGACCTTGTTTTCACTCCAAATTTTCCCATGACCGACTCAAATGGCCGATACACAGGAAGAGTAGATGAATGTATAAACATTGTTGATAAATGGAATACATTATGAAAAAAATATGGCACAATACAATTCACATATATGATGACTGGCTAAACAGGATGGCATTGCATGATTCACGTATATGATGCCTGGCTAAAGAAGATGGCATTGCATAATTCCCATATACTCCCTTCGTTCCTAAATATTTGTCTTTTTAGAGATTTCAAATGGACAACCACATACGGATGTATATAGACATATTTTAGAGTGTAGATTCACTCATTTTGCTCTGTATGTAGTCACTTGTTGAAATCTATAAAAAGGTCAAATATTTAGGAACAGTGGGAGTATGATATAGAAACCAAACAGGTGGCATTCACAGAAAGCAAATCTAAACTAAGCTGATGACATATAAGATGTATAATGTAAGCAATGCAAGGCGCCATATGCATGATATGGCCAACATCATCATGCCAGGTTAGAGCAAACACTTCAGGTGGTAAATAGGAGTGGTTGGCTCCATCTAAATCCCCATTTGAACAGTTATCTTCCTCTAGAATACAATCTGGAATTGCGGGAGGGGGGCACTTTGCCCACCATGGAGCGGCGTATGCATGACATTATATTCCCACACAACGGTCTTATCTTTTTCTCTACATGTTCAGTAAGATTGTGTACAATAACTGACATGCATAATAAAAAGATAGTTAGATTTTGTAAGGCCTAAGCGATGCATGCAGAAATCAAGACTGATGGTAGCAAACGAGTGGATAGATCCAGAACTAATGACAGCAGGTAGATTATAGCTTCAGTTTTAAAAAGATAGAGAATGGATCATCTATTGTTTGTTGCCCACCCAACATGAACCGCATAGAAGACCCCAGATGAACCAGATAGTAGACAGATACTATTCGTTGCTGCCTTGATATGAGACCCACGGGCATTTTAAAACTCAAGTTTGAACGATGAAGTAGCAGGTAATAATAACCGATGTATAACGTAAGCAAACACAAAAGACTGCTACCTCTCTTTCGGAACTGTGTAATCCTCAGGTTCATCTGCTCAATCGATGATGGTAATGCAGTTGGCGTGGCTACCGGCAATGGGGAAGATGATCTAAGGTGGTGAAAGAAAGTCTGCAGGGGGAATCTCTGCTGCAGTGAACGCTTTTGTCGATGGTGCACCTCAGGTGGGGTGGACAACGGCACGGCAGGAGCAGGACATAACACGCAGAGTTTTCTTTGACGCCTATCTGGAAATGAAGTAAATCTGTAAGGGCTCATTAGAATTGGAGGATTCTATAAACGCAGGGACAGGAAAAACACAGGAATATGATAGGAATGCACGTGCAAAATAGAGCATTTGGAAACATAGGTTTTCTGTCAACCTAGGTTTTGGTTCACATGAATTGGAAGAACACAGAAATGGAGAAACATGGTCAAATTAAAGTCAAACCACATGAAAATGAAAAAAAATAAGAATCTTATTATGCCAGTAATGCAATCAGTCATGTTCTTCATGCATATTAGTTTGAAAAGGACGTCCAAGTGGATATTAAAATTCCTACTTTTTTCTTTCAAAGAGACACCAAAGGAAAAAAATCCTCCAGTTTTGCTTTGCTCCACTCCTTCTAACCAAATGCACAAATAGTAGTTCCATAGCAAAGGATCCCTGAGGGATCAACATGAATGCAGAGTAACAAAGTGATGCAATAAGTGTACAACCTCTTTGGCATAGCCTTGTCGATCTCAACATCATTGGGTTGGACGTGGAGGATGGTGACGCTGGCGTGACTATCGGAGGCGGGGAAGAAGATCTGAGGGCTCTGGAAATGGTGGCGAGGGTACTGCTCCGCTATGATGGACGGTTCCGTTGTTGGAGTAGCTCCCATGAGGTGTACGGCGGTTAGGCTGAAGCAAGACAAGACATACAATGTTAATCTGAAGTGGGACTCTAATATCATCTACAATAGATGATGTAAAATACAACACCAAAAAGTGCTAGATGTAAAATGCATCAGCCGCTCCACGGCCAGTCCGACAGATGCTGTAAATTCTATTCACTCTGAACTTAACTGAACAAAATGAACTTTATAGTCGAAACTGAATTTTACTGTCGAAACTGATTGAACTAGTAGCAGAGCATTGCAATAGATGTTTAGTGCGTTCGAGCACTAGTAGTAGAGAAGCAGTGATCTAAATCAGCAGACGCTCTAGCAGGGAACACACTAGCTGAGAGCAAGTCATGCAGTAGCACTGTGAGCAATTGCTGAAGCAGCAACTCCTGTAGCTGCCAGAGGTCGTGCAGCACCAACAGCGCAAGCGAGAGCAAGAGCAGAGCAACAACACGAACGAGAGCAAGAGCGGAGCAGCAGCACGACTGACAGCAATGGCAGTGAAGAGCAGCAACACGAATGAAAGCAAGAGCAGTGCAGCAATGCGACCGATAGCAAGAAAAGAGCCACAGCGCGAGCGAGAGCCGTAGCAGCTGCAGCTAGTGCCGGTGTGGAAGTCGCCGTCGAGGAAGCAACAACATGGGGGAGAGACGCCGTAGATGAAGTGGCCGGCGACTGTGCCGTCGATGGAGACCTGCCATGGCTGCTCGGTATCGAGCACCGGCAGCCCCATGAGATCAAAGAAAAGATAAAATGCAACAGTGAGTGCAGAACCTCCTTGGTGGCGCCGAGTGGGCCTCAGCTTCATCGGAGGAATTGGGGAGGGTGTTGCGGTTCCGGTGGGGCAGGTCAAGACGACGCTGTGGGGATGGAGGTGGCACGATAGACGAGGCGAACATCGGGGCAGCTCCTTGGAGGTGGAGGACAGGGCGGATGATCCGGCGGGATGGCGAGATCGACGACGGATCCTCATCCGGTGCGGTCGATGAGGGACGGCAAGATGTTGCGGTGGACAACGTCATCGGGGGAGATTCTCCGGCTGGGCGGCAGTCAGGAGGCAGACAGAGGAGCGTGGGGTTTCACGGGTTTTGGCAGCCTCGGTGTACGAATGGGGGCGAAGGGGAAGGTAGGGGGGAGCCATGGCTTAGGGACACGCTTGTCCGAAATGTAGGGTAAGTTACCAGTGTACCCCCACCGGTTTTGACACCGCGACATCGAGCTGGCATTTCCGGCGGAGGGGTAGAAGGGGGATTTCGCATGTCTGGCCTGCGGGACCGATTCCGGATGAGGAGGGAGTTTTCGCGTGGGTCAAAATTTCGGGCTAACAAGGCGCGACACAGGTTGAAGAGGCGGGAGTTCCAAAGCAGATGAGACAAAAGATATTTGAGTTTGAAAATTTCGGGATAACAAAGCGCGGATTCCTTGTTCGGCGGAACAAACTTAACGTGTACAAAAAACAATTCATACAAGACGCAAGAGAGTCATGTCCCCTTTTACTATATTTCTATAGATGTCATTGAAAAAACTACAAGAAAAATGTAAAAAAAATTGGGAGAACAAGATTACCCTGTACAGTACCATATCGATTCACACTTTCCTCAACAACACCAAAGAACAAATCAATTCCCACCAAAAGAAAGAGTCATGTCTCTTTTTATATGATTACAAATGCCAGGATCTCGAATTTCAATTTTTGAATCCACGTTATATTGAATTCGAATATATCATTTGGTGACCTTGCGGTTTATAATGGATGTAGTCGTATATTTTGATCTTCCATCATATACGAACATTTTACTCCACCCTATGAATATATATATATATATTGTTGTCTACCATATGGACTAAATTTGAATCAATTTTCCTTATTTGAATACGATTGTTGTCTAGTTATACAATAATTTAAATATTATCTTGTTAACAAAAAACATGCATATAGCAGTAATCATATTTCACTATGAACTACATGTACCATACGATCTCCAATTCAAATATTTGTATCCATTTTATGTTGAATTTAAATCAGAGTACATTGGTGTAGGTAGCGAGATGTTCGGGATAATCTAAACCAGGTTTTCATATGTATATTTTTTGGCTAAATTGGGACAAGTTTTGGTATAAGCTTCTTTCAAAACCGAAGATTCTCTCAACAAGCCTCGTGTTTCCGAGAGGGAACGTGTCACCTTTGTGTGCGAAACGATATATGCTGCCTCCCCCTGATTTTCTTTACAGAGGCAACATAGAACTATATGAGTGCCCTGTTAAATTTTGGAATTATTCCGGGTTCGTTTGGCCTTTTTTATACATTAATTGATTTTTTGGATATGTAATGTGCATAATCAAAATTTGAACTGCAAGCACATGCTCCGGTGCACCAAAGTCGGTTCAAAAATCACATGTGTGTCCTTGGGTGAATTTCTAGGTCCCATGCGAGAAATGGGAATGAAATTCGAACATCTTGGCGTCGTGACTCGGCCGAGAACATTGAGAAGCTTGGTTTTAAAATTCATGTTAATCCAAAACACGCCTGAAAATCATGAAACGTGGCTTGGTGTCCTATCATGGTACTACCATGTCATGGTAAAAAAGTTGACCGAATTGGAACAAATGTTGGTATAAGCTTCTTGCAAACCGAAGCCTCTATCAAGAAGTCTCGTGGTTCTGAGAGGGAACGTGACACTTTTGAGTGCGAAACAATATACGCTGCCCCCTTGAGTTTCTTTATAGAGGCAACATAGAGCTACATGAGTGCCCTGTTAAATTTTGGAATTATTCTGGGTTCGTTTGGCCCTTTTTATACATTAGTTGAGTTTCGAGTCATTTAATGTGCATAATCAAAATTTGAACTAGAAGCACAAGCTCCCGTGCACCAAAGTTGGTTGAAAAATCACATGTGTGTCCTTGGGTGAATTTCTAGGTCCCATGCAAGAAATGGGAATGAAATTCAAACATCTAGGCATCGTGGCTCAGCCTAGAACATTGAGAAACTTGGTTTTAAAATTCTTGTAAATCCAAAACATGCCTAAAAATCATGAAACTTTGCACGGTGTCATGTCATGGTACTACCATGCTGTGGTAAAAAATTGGCCGAATAGGAACAAGTTTTGGTATAAGCTTCTTGCAAACCGGAGCTTCTCTCAAGATTACTCGTGGTTCTGAGAGGGAACATGTCACCTTTGAGTGCGAAACAATATACGCAGCCCCCCCCTTAAGTTTCTTTATAGAGGCAACATAGAACTACATGATTGCCCTGTTAAATTTTGGAATTATTCCGGGTTCGTTTCGCCTTTTTTATACATTAATCGAGTTTATGGTTATTTAATGTGCATACTTCAAATTTGAACTACTAGCACATGCTCCCGTGCACCAAAGTTAGTTGAAAAATCAGATGTGTGTCCTCGCGTGAATTTCTAGGTCCCATGCAAGAAATGGGAATGAAATTCAAACATCTGGGCATCGTGGCTCACCCGAGAACATTGAGAAACTTGGTTTTAAAATCTTGTAAATCCAAAACACGCCAGAAAATCATGAAACTTGGCACGGTGTCATGTCATGGTACTACCATGCTGTGGTAAATTTTTTGGCCGAATAGGAACAAGTTTTGGTATAAGCTTCTTGCAAACCGGAGCTTCTCTCAAGAAGGCTCGTGATTCTGAGAGGGAACGTGTCACCTTTTAGTGCGAAACAATATACGCTGCCCCCCTTGAGTTTCTTTATAGAGGCAACATAGAACTACATGTGTGCCCTGTTAAATTTTGCAATTATTCCGGGTTCTTTTCGCCTTTTCATACAGTAATTGAGTTTCTGGTCATTTAATGTGCATAATTCAAATTTGAACTACAAGCACATGCTCCCGTGCACCAAAGTTAGTTGAAAAATCACATGTGTGTCCTCGGGTGAATTTCTAGGTTCCATGCAAGAAATGGGAATGAAATTCAAACATCTTGGCATCGTGGCTCGCCCGAGAACATTGAGAAACTTGGTTTCAAAATTCTTGTAAATCTCAAACACGCCTGAAAATCATGAAACTTGGCATGGTGTCATGTCATGGTACTACCATGATGTGGTAAAAAAATTGGCAGAATAGGAATAAGTTTCGGTGTAAGTTTCCTGCAGACCAGAGCTTCTCTCAAGATGGCTTGTTGTTCTGAGAGGGAACGTGTCACCTTTGTGTGCATAATTCAAATTTGAAATACAACCATATGCTCCAGTACACCAAAGCTGGTTGAAAAATCACATGTGTGTCCTCCGGTATATTTCTAGGTCCGATGCAAGAAATGGGAATGAAATTCAAATATTTGGGAGTCATGGCTCGGCTGGAAACATTGAGAAACTTGGTTTTTTAATTCTTGTAAATCCAAAACACGCATGAAAATCATGAAACTTGAATTGGTCTCATGACATGGCACCAACATGTTGTGGTAATTTTGATGTCCGATTTGCGAAGGCGCACACATTAACAATCAACAAAGTCATTTTGGAACAAGTGTTGTCACGTTACAATCGGAAACACATGTATTATTGAAAACGTGGGCGTTCTATTTACCATTTACGTGTCGCCACACGTCCCCTTTTTTTATTAGCTAGGAGGCGCCGTGCAGGGTAGCTATTTGAGTACATGAGGCGTGCGATCAGACCCCTGCGCATGCTTATCGGGAGGAGAGCCCTTTGACCTCCATCCACCGTCCACCTCTCTCTCAAGGTCTCCATTAATGGCGCTCGAGCCTCTGTTTAATGGCATGGCTATGTCCCACTCGATTGAGATTCAAGAGAGAAAAAATAAAACCTGAAAAGAAAATTTTGCACGGATCTTGATGTAAGATCCGATGGACCTATATAGCATCTACTGCGACTTATGGCAAGACTGATGAATATATATAAGGACGACTAGAGTGGATAATAATTGTCTTACATAATTAGGAAGATAATTAAAAAAGCCACATGCGGCTACGCTCGAAATACACAAGGGCAAAAGAAGAAGGAAGACACATACAACGATATGGCTCGTTGATCTCTACTTCCTTAATGTGCTGTAGGTCATGGAGACTAGTTCTCGCGGCGAGCGGTGATGATCTCTTTCATCAGTTTCATGTCCTTAATACACTGCTTGGTAGCATCCCGTGCTTCCTCCACCAGACTTTCATGCTTGATGTGGAGCATCGCATTCTCGTCCATAAGTTTCTTGACAATGACGCATGTCCTCTGTAAGAAGGCATCAGTCTCCTCCGCCTGCTTCATCCTTCCGGCGATCTTCGCCCTTAGCAGGTCGCGCTCGGCCCGGAGCTTCGCATTACCCTCCCCCAGTTGCCGGATGACGTCGGTAGCCTCGTCCTGCAACCTCGCCCAGCCGGAGATCTGGTCCATCAGGCTATGGAGGATCGCATGCATGTGCCTGTAAGAGTCCTCGCCTGCTCGCAAGAAATTTTCCCAGGCGGCCGTGGCGCGGCGGGACCTCTGTGCTGCTTTGGCGGCACGGCGGGACATCTCTGCCGCTTCCGCGGCGCGGCCGAACCAGTCGCTACATAGACGGTGCGGCGGGACCTCTGTGCTGCTACTGCCACGCGGCTGGACATGTTGGCTGCTTTTGCAGCGAGGCAGGACATCTCTCATGCTTCCTCTTCCATGCTCGCCTCTCCCTGGTGGAAATCTCTCGACCCAGAACTCACGCTGGCCGTGGCAGACGCAAAGGAACGATGCTGAATGACTTAATTGTTTTTTGTGGATGAGGAGTTGAGGAGGAATGTGCAGTCATCTTGCCATAGTAGTATTTATAACCGAGTACTACTAATATGCTCCTAAGTGGGAAACCGTTTAGGTTGTGATCGGTGTGAAAAGGTTTGCAATTAAATATAGCATGGTAGTAACTTGGAATGTGACGAGACGTAAGCTCAAAATTTATTGACGGTTCTAGTTTTGAAGTGCGGCACTATCCCCGGATGGCGTAATGTGGGCATGTGTTCTCGGCCATGGCGTAGCATATGCCATGGTACTACTTCTTTTTCTACTGCCGTGTACATGCAATAAGTGGCACCGTCGGATACATATCTTATGGTTATTCGGGTGTTCAACAGCAATAGCCACGTCACAAGCTATAGACTTGTCGCACGTATCATCTCTCTCCATTTTTTCCATGCACACAACTATCTCTCGGAACTTCTCGCACGCACCATCTCTAGCTCCCTAGGTCGATGCCACCCACATACACTTGTACTCTGAGTTTAGTACGTTATACAGGAAGAGAAGAGGTGCACGCACACACTCGTCCTCTCTCACACACGCATCTGTAGCTACGAATTGTAGTGTTCTCAACCATCCGATTGGCTCTATCATAGGTTTCACGTTGCTCCTTGGCCTTGAGATTGAGAAGTTTAAAACACGGAGGCTAAGATGGAGGCGTGAGGTTTTGGTTAATGTGCGGGCCGCACATGGCACCAACACGACACGAGATTCGTCAGCCTGGTGCACCTGCAGTCGGGTGAGTTGTCCAAGTATAGACACAACCATGCCCTCTTTGGTATCCGTGCCTCGACTTAGACTAGTCACAGTGTGGAGTAACTTAGAGTAGTAACATGCACATGTTCCTAGTCTATGTTACTACCTCCACTTTGGGTAGTAACATATGTGTTGTGTCATGCATCACTCCATTTATAAGGTTGTAGACTCATATTTTTTTGATATGTGTGATGTTACAGTAACTAGCTATGTTACCACATGCCTCTCTTTCTTCATTAATTACATGACACATCATCTATTTTGTCTAGATAAGTGTGATGTTATCACCTATGTTACTCCCACTATGACCAGCCTTATGCGCAGAGAAATTTGGATCGGAGGGAGTACTACTAGTAGTAGTACTACTTTGATGTGTTGCGTCAACTCACATGAGTATGAAACACTTCCTGAACAAAGAAGAATATAAGGTGTTGTACTTAGTTCTTATAAGCTGTTATACTTCTTACCCAAAGGATCTTTATATCCAAGAGACATAAAATATCCGTTCGGCTATTGAAAATTACTTTAACTGCTTATCTGATGTCAAAGTAATTGCTGCATCGCCACCAAAGCCCACCATCTCTTAAGATAATGTAGACCGAGCTAACCCCTATATTAGCATACTACTAAGATAAACAGAAGGCACTGTAGAGTCATTTAAGACGTGAGCTTGTCAATCTGAATGTGGAGGGACACCAGCTTAGCCCCGACCAGCAGCTTAGGCGGAACTATGAAGAAGGTCAGCTCGCGCACGGCGACGTCGCCGGGATCCTTGCTGCTTGTCACCTCCATTTCCACCTTGACAGCGTTGGTCCTGCCTTTGGGCTCCCCCGGCGGGCCGTTTGCCCACAGCTTGGCCATGTAGTGCGGCAGTGGGGACGACCTCGTTTTGATGCAGACGACCGACACAGCGATAGGAGCGCCGACGTCGAGCACGCCGCCGACCAAGAAAAATGCACGGCTGTGCTCCTCTGCGAACAGCAAGAGTCGTGGCTCCGGCAGTGGCACTTGCAGCTGGAGCACCTTGCCATACTGGATCCTGTGCATGGGCATGGGATGCACAGTGCTGATGTGGTGGGAGAGCGCCGGCGGCGGGCCTTCATAGCCGCAGACGGGCACGGGGCATTTGCAGGGCGCGAGCGGACACAGGCTCTGGTTATCGGCGAGCTTGTGGTAAGTGACATAGAGCCCACAGCCTTCATGCGGGCACTCCACCCTCACCGAGGAGAGAACGGCATCCACCACCGTGTTCCGCATGTCGAAGCCACCGCTGCGCTCGCACTTCTGGCACTGCCGCTGGTTCTCGGGGCGCTTGACACGACAGTACGAGCAAGCCAGGTGCCCTCCCTTGCATTGCACAAATCAATCGAACAACACATCAATCAAGAAACCTACACCTTGCTCGATCAGCCAAACAGACAAGGTGTATTCTAACTTCATACACTGGAGGCTTCAAGGGGCGGAGGCACAAGGGGCAGTGGAGCAAGGTGAGGTCCATCGAGACCATAGAGAGCTCCATCATTGGGTCCTGTTCCGTCTGCATGATCTCGCCCTCCTCGTGCACAACCATCTCTCGCTTTATTAGGGTCGGGGCATTACAAAGCTTTACTGTCACATATTCATACTACTTTAAGATGCATTAAATCAACACATGCAAGTATCAAAAGGAGAGTCGCGGCATGCATGCATGCGTTGTAATTAATGCATCGGTAAACGGAAATTATTGAAATATATCGAGTGTAGTGCTTTGATGTGTCACGTCAACTCGTACAAGACCGAGAAGTTTGATTACTACAACGCCCTCTCTCTCGCGCACATGCCTTTGGCTGCATGACAGGTGGGCCACCCATCTGTTGGGCCCACCTTTCATACACGCAAAGGCAGGTGCAGTAAGTCAATGAAGCTGCATCCCTCCCTCTCCCATGAGCGTGGTGGCTGGCAGGACTAGGAGAATCTTTCATTCACTACACGCTCTCCCTCCCGCACGTGGTGGACATGCAGCAGTTCAATCGGTGTCAGATGGCCACAACCATACTGTAGACTCCTCCACTGTAGTAGTACTCCATCATTGTTCGACTTCCCGAAGAGGCGAAGAGCCAAGTGCAGCCCGGATGCTCATGTGGCAGTTTCATGTGTAGAGTAGTCTAGGATAGCATGTACCGTGCCTGTAAGCTTAAAATCATTGGGGTCGGCTCCATGCTTTTTTTTGATTAAAATAATCTTCTGGCCCTACCTGTCGTCCTGGTGATTGTAGTTTGCACGCTCATCTGGTCAACACAGGAATATATATATTTTAATTTATGGTGGGGTAAATATTAGAGGTTGCAGCAAATGGAGTATTGTACACTGCGGGTCTTTCAACCAAGTTTAGAGGCAACCATGTGGGGCCAGTTCTATGATGTGTCGCGTCAACTCGTACAACAAGGAGAAGCGTGATTTCACTTCTACGCGCCTTCTCCCTCGCCCATGCACGCGGTGGCTCGCAGACGAGGACGGGCTTTTGCTTAGGCTGGTTGTAATGGAATAGTAGTATCATGCATATGATACTAGTGTATGATACTACACATCCGTAGTGCATAGTATCATATGTAGTATCATCGATGACTTCATTTATTAGCATGCATGACACATAGTAGCACAACATTTAATATGATACGGTATCATGATATGATACTCAACCCTCTCTTTCTTCATTTACTTCTATGCCACATCATCAAATTTGCCTACTTGGCATGCATGATACTCCCTCCATTCCTAAATATTTATCTTTTCAGATATTTCAAATGGACTACCACATACGGATGTATATATATACATATTTTAGAGTGTAGATTCACACATTTTGCTCCCTATGTAGTCACTTGTTGAAATCTCTAGAAAGACAACAAGTGACTAGACTACACCGAGATGGAGTACATATGGAGCCCTATAAACCAGGAAGGAGTATTTGCCTTTCTAGAGATTTCAACAATTGACTAGACTACACCGAGACAGAGTACATAGGAGCAAAATGAGTGAATCTACACCGTAAATAAATACGTAGTTCTCTCATTTTCCTCTCCGCCTTGGTCGCTGTGCAAAATATTTAGCATACTAGTACTATCATCTTGAAATTTACGAAGTCACCATAGGCAGCTCGTCGTCAACAGGAACGTCTCCTGACACGCGATACATGCGAGCGGCAGTCACCTCCACAGGTGCTTGAATGCCATTGCCAAGGAGGGAGAGGGTAGCGGTTCTCAAGACGTTGAACGGTCAATGATGCATCCTCAATTACATGCAGAGGGAATTAATTGGATAAGCAGAATAGGGCCAGCACGATGTGAATGCAACAGAGTTTGGATGCTCATATAAAGGCGCCCCACCACTCCAATCCATCTACTCCTAGTGTCGACGTTCTAGGAACGGGGGTCCCCAGACTTGCCTGCCTGCGGCCTATGGCGTGGCTCGAGTGGGGGCCCAGTGCGGCCCAGCTTCATCAGATCAAGCTCAAGACCCTCGCAAGGGGCCAAGACTTGCGGGGCGGACGACAGGAGTCTTCCTTAGGAGCAGCCTCATCAGGCAGGCTCGCGAGGAGGCGGAGAGATCAAGGCAGGGGTGCCTCGCGAGGAGCCCATGACGCAAGCCATGATGATCGAGATTAGGCGGGCGCCAGGCGGGTGTCGGCCTGCGTAGTCTCCTTGATTCCCCTTCGGTGCAAAGGGAGCAAGCACAGGCCAAGGCATCGGGCAAAGGTTACCATTCCGGTGCAACAAGACCAAGACCAGCAAAGCGGCAGGATGGAGGTCACCGTGGAGCCCAAGACGGCGTCATCACCAGTGCTTTTGGCAGCCGAAGACCACCTTTGGTCAGGATAACTTGTACTAGATGTTCCCCTTCAAAATGGTCAATTGTGGGCGCCCTTCCCGCTCATTATTTGGGAAGAGAACCAGGGCCTCTATAAATAGGACTAGCCCCCGAAGAGAGGAGGGAGAGGAAAAAAGAAGAGAGAAAGAAAGAGAAGGAAAGAGAGAAGAAACAAAGAGAGAGATCCAGACGGAGTAGAACACAACGCCCCAGCTCAAGAACACCTCTCGCGAGGCCGTTCTTCCCCCTGTATTGTTCATCATCAGCCCCTGAGGCAATCCACCACACCACACACTGGAGTAGGGTATTACACCACATCGGTGGCCCGAACCAGTATAAACCTCGTGTCCTTTGTGTGTTCTTCTTTCCAGCCTAGATTTCTTGCGAGCCATAGAAGCGCGAGTCAGTAGGGGAAAGATCTCCGTGCGCACCCCAGAGTTCGAACCTTAAGGGTCGGCCGGAACCCGAAATCCGACATTTGGCGCGCCAGGTAGGGGTGCACCGAAATATTTCTTCCGCTGTTCGCGTGTGATCTTCCGTCGTGTCCATGGCTGACGCTCATCGGGCTCGCGCTGAGCACCGGGCTGCTCTCGCCACCCGCGTCGCCCAGACGGTGCCCGTCGGTGGATGCCCTCGTCGTTCCCCGTCGCCTGCCGCCAACGCCGCCACCGGCCCGGCGGGGAACGAGCAGCAGGCCTCGTCCCAGCATCCTTAGGTGCGGTTGGAGGGCCGCACCGCAACCCCGTCACTGACTCCAGCCGATTCGTCGTCCAATGCCCGTCGCGCCCCCACGAACGTGCACACCGCGCTGCTCCTGGAAAGAGAGCTCCTGCACTACCTCCCCATCGACGACCTCTACGAGGACTGGCTCGCCCGCATCACCGAGCTTGTCAGCGCCGCAGGGGGCTCTCCCTTGCCGTCCCTCTCGCTGCCTCTCCCTCCATTCCGCGTAGGGGGCGAGGATCAGGAGGCGCCTCCACCACCTCCTCCCCAAGAAGGTGCCCTGGCTCCAAGGCGCGCAGCCCCAGGGCAAGACCCTCCACGTTCGGCGCCTGCGCGGCAAGAAGGGAGCTGCCAAGAGATCCCTTGTCCCCAAGAAGGTGCTCGCACGCTCCCAACACCGGCGCGCCAAGATCGCGTCCCTGCGCCTCCATGCCGAGACCCCGCGCTGCTCCAAGCGGCGGCGCGTGGTAATCACCAGGAGCAAGCCCAGCACCAGCAAAGGGCGCCGATGGCCATGGCAGGCTGTCACGCCTTCACCCTCGAGCTAGACGGCGTCACATGGCCAGGCAAGTTCAAGCCTGATCTGTCCCCTCGCTACGATGGCATGGCGGACCCCGTGGAATTCCTACAGCTCTACGAGCTGGGCATCGAAGCCGCAAACGGAGACGAAAAGGTCATGGCAAACTGGTTTCCCATGGTGCTCAAGGACGGCGCCCGCACCTGGCTCCTGAACCTGGCTCCTAGCACGATCTCCTCCTGGGACGAGATGCGCACTCGCTTCATCGCCAACTTCCATGGCACTCGCGCCGGCCCCTGTCCATAAGCGACCTGCGCTGCATCAAGCAACGGCCAGGGGAAACCCTACAGAAATACATCCAGTGCTTCAACAACGCTCACCTCAAGATCCCCAGGGTGACTGAGGAAGCCATTATCTCAGCCTTCTCCGATGGCGTGCGCGACATCAAGATGAAGGAGGAGCTGGCAATCAATGAAGACCTGTGCACATCCCTGGAGTTGTTCAACTTGGCGACCAAGTGCGCCAGGGCTGAGGAAGGACGCCTCTCCCTCCTCGACATCCCAGCTGCCGACCCAGAAGAGAAAAAGCCCAAGGCCAAGGACGTGAAGCGTAAGGGAGCTGCCGTGCTCGCAGCGGAACCAGACACCAAGCGAGGCAGGGATCAACCTAAGTCATCCATGGGCAGCCGATACTACCTGTACCACGACCTCCACACCCACAACACCAATGAATGCCAAGAGCTCAGGGTCATGCGAGATGGGCGTATCGGTCGACGCCCCGAGCGCAACGACAGGGGCTATGGCCGAGGAGGAGGAAGAGGTGGAGGACGATGGGAAGACCATGGCCCTCACCAAGGGTGGCATGACCGACCTCGTGAGGATCACTGGTAGGACCAGCCTCGCGAGGGAGGCTGGAGGGATCAGCCTCGTGAGGATCACCCACACGGCAACGGAGTCCTCCCTCCTCTACCGCCACCACCAAGAAGGAACGAAGACCAACATCAAGACGAGGGGGCTGGGGGCTTCCAGGAGCCGCACGGAATCGCTTGCATCTTGGGTGGCGCCCAGGCCCCAGCATCACAGCGCATCTTCAAGCAGTTTGCTCGCGAGGTGAATGCAGTCCTCCCCAAGCTTGAGGCCATGCGCCCTCTCAGGTGGCCTGAGTGCACCATCATGTTTAGCTCAGCGGATCAGCTCAAGTGCGCGGCTATGATCGGAGTTCTCCCGATGCTTTGCTCCCTAGTCATCAGCAATGTCCAGGTAACCAGGACCCTCGTTGATGGCGGAGCAGGACTCAACATCCTGTCTGTCGAGACGTTCGACAATCTCCAAGTGCCGTATGATCAGCTCCAGCCGACCAAGCCTTTCTCAGGAGTCACTGATGGTTCCACTGTTCCGATAGGGCAAGTTCGCCTGCCAGTCACCTTCGAGCAGCGCAACAACTACCACACCGAGCTCATCGACCAACGTCGCCCACATTCACCTGCCATACAACGCCATCCTCGGGTACCCAGCCCTAGCCAAGTTCATGGTAGTGACTCACCATGGCTACAATGTCCTCAAGATGCCAGGAAGCGGTGGAGTCATCACCGTACCCTGTGAGGAAAGGGACGCGGTGTGTTCACTTGAGCGTGCGTTCCAAGCCGCAGCAATCGAAGACCTAGATCAGAGGAGTGGAAGACTTCTCGAGGCGACCCTTAAGAAGAAGAAGGCTTCGCCTGGCCCAAGCCATAAGGAGGCAGGTGCCTCCGGAGGCGTTGCGTAAGGATTTGTGCCCGTTCAGGGAGTGCCACCCTCTGTTGCATAGGAAAGTGCGCCCGGCGCCCTCCTCAGGCAGGGCTCGGGGGCTCTTTCTTAGAGAGCCACCGACTTTGCCAAGGTCATGAGGGAGGCGCTCGAGCACCACTTGGAGTGGTGCTTCCAGGCACGTTTCCCTCAGGAAGGTACGAGGCAAGGAAGACTAAACCGACAGGAGTTCATCGCAGGAAACACCTAGGAGCTACAGGAGTCGAGAGTCATGCGCGGCAGCCGCCGCTTGCCCGCCGTGGCCCCACATCCAAGCGAGGATGGTGGGATGCGCATCTGCATCGACGTGCCAGGGCTCAACTGAGCCACGTCTCAGGAGCGCCTCTGGCCTTCGCGCATGGGGCGTTGCAAGGGTCCACCTCACAGCTACCTTCGCATGCCTTTTGGCCTGCCGAACACGGTCACCGCTCATCAGCGCCTGCTGCGGAGCATTCTGGAGGCTCAGGAGGTCAGGCATTCTGCAGTCCTGGCGGAGGTGAAGATGGCCCTCGAAGACCTACCCATGCCCCCGGAGCCTCTCGAGGCTCCTGGGCCTGGGTGCTCGTGAGGGTCGACGTCTTCACCGCGCGTCGCCCACTTCTTCGGCATCACTTCATCTTCAACGGCATCAGGTGACATCTTTCAAGTTCCATTTTTAGCTGGGAGAGCTCACAGGGCCGCGTCGTTCCCAGGTCGCATGGGTTCGTCCCTACGGCATGTATCTGTTTTGCTTACGCTCTTTACCTACCTTGTTGGGGGCGCCCCTCGGGCAGCATCATCCCCAAGCTGCTCGGGCCTGGCCCAACGGCGTTTGCTTTTCCTGCATCTACTTGAAATGAATTTGCTCCTCCGCGCTTAATCTGGTTGCCATGATCGTCATCTACTGCTTATCGCAGACTTCTCTGCTCTCATGCAAAGATCTTGCACGTTAAAGGGGGGGGTACCTGAGCATCGCGACTCATGGGCTCCTACTGGCTCTCTAGCCCTCACCCCCTGGCCTTGACCCACGGCATCGTGACCTGTCATACCAGCGGCGGCTGAGCTCGCTCGAGGGCCGGGACCTGAGGACGTAGAGCATTTGCATTCTAACCACCTTGAAGTAACACACCATTGATAAAGGCCCAGAGCCAGGCGCAACCCGCCTCGAGGTAGAGCCTCGTGAGTCCCGCGCTGGCTCACGAGTGCCCAGATAGACCTCTCCTAGCCCTACTGTGCCGGCCACGTGTCAGGGCGGGGCTGTACATGCCCCGGGGGCTCCTCCCGGAGGGGAGCCCCTCTCCCACGTACCAGTGGAAGCACCATGCTCCGCGCTGGCTGACGACACTGTCGAGGAGCGGCTATTCCCGTACACATACACAAGCGCTATGCTCCGCGCTGGTGATAAACAACTGAGGGCGGCCCACGGCCGTACCAACCTCAGGGAACCCGGAGCTCAGTGTCTGGCACCATCGCAACGCCTCCCCTCGGGAGTGCTGCACGAGGGGGCTGGACAAGGGGGCTACGCCCGGGCCATGCCCGAGCGCACGCCACCCAGCCAGGTCCCTCGAACCTGGTCGTCGCGCCCCCCTCCCCAAGCAGAGCCAAGGTATGAAAACCCGTTTAAATGTCAAGGGGGACTCCTGAGCATTGCGACTCAGGAGCCTAACTTGCCACGTAGCCCCTCACTCCTTAGTCCCGTCCTGGTTTCCGGTCAGGGCTAACGACGGTTGAGGTATGCGCGGGGTCGGGCCCTGCCGACGCAGAACGGCCAATCCACTCCTTTGCTCCCCCTTCCCTACTTGTTGCTCGCGCGTCAAGGGGGACTCCTGAGCATCACATCTCAGGAGCCTAACTTGCCACGTAGCCCCTCACTCCTTAGTCCTGTCCTGGTTTCCGATCGGGGCTAACGGCGGTTGAGGTATGCGCGGGGCCGGGCCCTGCCGACGTAGAGAGCAAGCAAATAGGAGGGGAAAATGCAAATTCCAGGGAATTTAAAGCAAATATTACAAGCCATAGATTGTTTCATGATGCCAAACACAAGTTTAAACGCCTCCGCGAGGCATGGTGCATGTTGCAGGAGTAAAAACAGGACAGAAGCCGCGAAGGGATCACTCTCCAGTGGCGCTGCCGCCTGTGGTGGAGTCACACTGGGCGACTCCGCCTCCTGAGGCCGCAGAGCTGGCGGCACCATGCCCGGGTAAGGTACTGAAGGCGCGGAACCTCCCCAGCAAAGCCTCGGCTCGGCCTTTCATGGCCTCAGCGGCAGCGGCGGCAAGGTCGCCACTCACGGGTTCCAGCAGGCTGTCAAAGTCGACGTTGGGGTTGCGCAGGTAGACGTGGCTGAGGACATGCGTCAGCGCTGCAGAAGACAGGGCGCGCGCCTCGGCCCCGGTCGTGGGGCCGAGGCCGTCTGCGACATCTTCAAGCGCACGGACCAGGAAGGGAAGTAGCTCGACGGGGCCATCCTCCGCACCAGCCAACGGCTCCTCCAAGCCGCCTTAGTAAAGCGTCTTCAGCGCGGCGCGAGCTTTCTTCTCCAGCTGCATGAAGGCCACCCGATCCTCGGCCAACACCTTCGCCTTGGCGTCTAGCTTGGTCCTCTCCGCCTTCAGCGATCGCTCCAGCGTCTCCAACCGGCTGCATCTGTCATCAAGCTTGGCGCCCCGGTCCTTGATGGCAGCCTCCCGAGCCTTCATCTCCTTCTCCTTCTCCCGGCGGCCGCGGACCTCCTTGGAGAGCTCGTCGCGCAGGCCTTGCAGCTCAACCTCCAGCGCCTTGCAGCAGTCCTGGGCAACTGCGGCGTCGCCCAGGGAAGCGTCGCGAGTGGCCTTGGCTTGGCTGGTGGCCTGCTTCTCCCCATCGGAGGCCAACATGGCCTGGCTCAGCGCTGCTCGGACGGAGGCGACAGAACGGGCCCAGACAGAAGCTAGCTCCAGGCGTCCGGCCACTAGGCGAGGGTCCGCGCTCAAAAGATCCTCCCACCGCTGGCTCAGTTCGTTGGCGACCCGGTCCATGACGGCGGCAGAGGGATCAGAAGAGACAGGAACCAGTGGAGCGGGTAGAGAGGACGGCAGCGTGATCACAGCTTGACAGGAAGGAACCCCCTGGGCCTTGGCTACCCCGGCTACAGCATCGAGCGCAGCCACCTCGAGGGTCAGCGGGGCCACGTGGGCTAACTCCTCGCCTAAGCGTCCCAGTTTGCCTCATGAATACGATCGGGCAGGGGAGGCGCGAGCCTCACCGTCTCCTTCCCCAGCAGATGAAGGCGCCGCCCCGGCAGATGGACTCGCCCCAAGCAGGGCCGCAGAAGCCCCTCTCAACCTCTTCGCTGCAGGTGCCGGCCTGGCAAAAGAATGCAGATGTCAAGCATCGGCGGCAGAAACCAAGCGAAGCACGGATTGAGCACTTACTGGTCGTCGTTCACGGACTCAAGCAGCTTCGAGCCAAACTTGAAGCCCGAGAGCCTGTAGCTAGGGTCAGCCTTGGGAGGCCCGGAAGCAGAAGGCACGACAGGAGGGCTGGCCTCAGACCACCCGGGGACCAGAGCAGACCCTGGGAGAACCGGCCCCGACCTGCCCTTCCTTGTGACCAAGGGAGAGTCCTCCCCTCCTCACCTGGCGCTAGCTTCGTCGTCGTCCGGCATGGAGCTGAGGGCCCGGGACCTGCGCCGAGGGAAGGACTCCCCCGATTCCTCGCCAGTCGCCTTAGAGTCAGACTCGTCCTCCTCCGCCTCTTCTTCACTTTCGCTCCCGCTGGAGCTGCCGGAGGACACGTCCACCATCGCCAGCGCCGCCAGATCCTCGGGAGCTTCCGCAGGCACCAGCCCCTCACCATTGAAGGTGGGCATGGAGTTCACCACCTGCTCCCAGTCGTCACGGAGGAACAAGGGGACGGGGCGCCCACCGGGCTCGCCACGTCTACCCCAACCAAGGAGTGGAGGGCCGCTACCAGAACCTCGTCGGTCAGGGCCTCGGAGCTTAGGCGCAGGGCGGCGTCCGCTTCCCAAAGCCTCCACAATGGGAGAGAGTGCTCCTAGAGTGGAGCCACCCGGTGCTCCAAGAACTCCCTCAGGAGTGTAGCCCTGGTCAGCTTCGCCGCCCCCAAGTTGCCTGGCCTCAGGTCCGCGTTCATCCTCTTCAGTACCGCCTTCGCACGGGGGTCGACGAGCCCCGCGTGGGACCACGCGTCAACGGCCTTGGGCTGCCCCGTAGGCAACACCAGTCGGGGGTGGAGGCGCCCGACGTCCACCATGACCCACTTGCTCCGGAAGCCTTCGATTCTCTTCCCAGGCCTCGAGATAGCATTGGAGTTGGAGTATGTGATAAAGCTCGCGCATGCGGAGACATGGGCACGAGAACACCGGAGGGAAAAATAGTGGCGCAACAAGGCCACCAAGGGCTTCACCCCAACGGGAGCCTCGCAATAGTAAGGGAAAATCGCCAGGAGAAGAACAGAGTTGGGGCGGAGATGCAGAGCTTGCAAGTTGTATTGGCAGAGAACAGCAAGGAGGCACCAGACCAGCGATGATGGCGCTCACAAAGAACGGATAGAAGGTGCTCCCCTTGCCCTCAGGCTGGTCGGACCTGGTCTTGAGCACAGTCGCCCCCTTGCTGCCCTGCGCGACCGTCATCAGGCGCGTGAGGGCAAGGTTATTCTATGACAGGTTCGGGGGGTCCAGAGCCGGCGAGTACCAGGGCTCGGTTGGGGACTTGCGAGGCGCCATGGCGTGCCAGATGGGAAGGATTGAGACAGATCTGGAGGATTTCGGGAGAAGGAAGGAGAAGAGCGAGAAAGGGGATCTAGGGCAAGGTGAATGAGAACAAAGCAAGTAAGCCTGGCCCGGGCACCTCTTTGTCAGATGGACGGTTGCTGAGGCATCGTGGGGAAGCGCAGACGCCCATATCCAATCAATCGCCATGCGGCACCCAAGGTCACAGGCTATTGGGGCCCGCGGCGCTTCGCGCTTGCCCCTTCGCTTCCCTGCTAAGCCAAGCCTGGGCGTGCCTCGTGCCCTGGGGCTACTGTTGGCGTTCTGGGAACGGGTGTCCCTACACTTGCCTGCCTGCGGCCTGCGGCGTGGCTCGAGTGGTGGCCCAGTGCGGCCCAGCTTCATCAGCTCAAGCTCAAGACCCTCGCAAGGGCCAAACCTTGCGGGGCGGACGATAGGAGGCTTCCTCGGGAGCAGCCTCATCAGGCAGGCTCGCGAGGAGGCGGAGAGATCAAGGTAGGGGTGCCTCGTGAGGAGCCCGTGACGCAAGCCATGACGATCGAGATTAGGCGGGTGCCAGGCGGGCGTCGGCCTGCGGAGTGTCCTTGTTTCCCATTCGGTGCAAAGGGATCAAGCACAGGCCAAGGCATCGGGCAAAGGTTACCATTCCAGTGCAACGAGACCAAGGCCTGCAGAGCGGCAGGACGGAGGTCACCGTGGAGCCCAAGACGGCGTCATCACCATTGCTTTTGGCAGCCGAAGACCACCTTTGGTCAGGATAACTTGTACAAGATGTTCCCCTTCAAAATGGCCAATTGTTGGCGCCCTTCCCACTCATTATTTGGGAAGAGAACCAGGGTCTCTATAAATAGGACTAACCACCAGAGGAAAAAAGAAGAGGGAAAAAAGAAGAGAGAAAGAAAGAGAAAGAGAGAGAGAAGAGAAAGAGAGAGAGAGAGATCCGGACCAAGTAGAACACACTGCACCAGCTCAAGAACACCTCTCGCGAGGCCGTTCTTCCCCCTGTATTGGTCATCATCAGCCCCTGAGGCAATCCACCACACCACACACTAGAGTAGGGTATTACACCACATCGGTGGCCCAAACCAGTATAAACCTCGTGTCCTTTGTGTGTTCTTCTTTCCAACCTAGATTTCTTGCGAGCCATAGAAGCGCGAGTCGGTAGGGGAAAGATCTCCGTGCGCACCCTAGAGTTCGAACCTTAAAGGTCTGCCGGAACCCGAAATCCGACACCAAGTCTCTACGCAACACTGCTCACTCCAATCCAAGACCAAGTGACCAGAAGCCACAAGCACCTATGGAGGCGATGGACGGTAGCGGCAGTTGGCTGTGCCAAATCATCCAAGGCGCCGGCCTGCGGCCCCGCACCATGCAGCGTTTCCAGATGGTGTTGGCAACCGCCAGCATCACAGTCCTTGCCGATGCTGGCTTCTCCTCTCGCTTGGACGACATGATGGTCAACTTCATCCGCAAGTTCACCGCCATCAAGAAGCGTGTGGACGACCTTGCCGTACTGCTCTAGCCCGCGTGCCGAGGATCCTCATTGCCTGCCACCCTCATTGGCCTCCATGGTGACGAACTCTTTCAAGCCCTGGTGGACCTGCAGGTGCTGGAGGTCGCGACGAAGAATGTGCACCTCGAGGCCACGCTCGCCTCGTAGTGCCTCGCCATGCAAGAAACCGTCGACCTGCACATCCACGTCTACGAGGAAATCATCTACATAGGCCACTACAAGGCCAGCGAGGACAGAAAGACGTTGGCCTTTGACGGTGTCCTCGATTAGGGGGTACTCAACACGTCATCTCCCGATCTGTTAGATTGGGCCGAGGACCCCCATGGACGTATACTCATGGGCCAGTTCGGACAGCTGCCGCATACATGGAAGATTCCACAAGACTTGGTGATCAAGACAAGGAGTCCTCCCCACCGGCATATTCAGCTAGGACTCTTGTTATCCTAGGCCTTTGGTGCATTATATAAACCGAGGCCAGACTAGTCCATAGATAACATAAACAACAATCATACCATAGGCTAGCTTCTAGGGTTTAGCCTCTCTAATCTCGTGGTAGATCAACTCTTGTAATACTCATATCATCAAGAACAATCAAGCGGGACGTAGGGTTTTACCTCCATCAAGGGGGCCCGAACCTGGGTAAACATCATGTCCCCTGCCTCCTGTTACCATCGATCCTAGACGCAAGTTCGGGACCCCCTACCCGAGCTCCGCCGGTTTTGACACCGACAGCCTTCTTCTAGAGGCTGAAATCTTTGGACGCCATTGTTCAAAAGCACGTCGACCTGGCCATGAAAGCCGCTACTACTTAGCCGCTGTTCGGTGGGCCGGCGCCCTGAGTCGAGGAGGTGGACATCATCGATGGATGCATCTCTTCTTCTTGCCTCCTGCAACCAGCACTGCATCGCCTCGTGGCCTTAATGTTTTATTAGTATAGTACTCCCTCCGTGGAGTAGTACTGTACGTGCTACAGTCTGGACCGTAGCACATTGTTTTTTATGGCCATATCAGCACATTGTTTTCTACTGCTGGTTCACTGAGCTGCCATGGTTCGCACTCCTCCGACGTGACTAGTATACACCGCATGATTCTTTGCTCCTTCTTACTACTACGTACTTTGCCGACATGTGGGAGAGCCAGCATCTGGGTCGACGTGTCATTAACCAGATTAGAGTGCGGAATGGAAGGGGGGCATCACCCCGGTCGTACCGCCAGTAGTTCATGACTACAGTGAGTAGTCATATCACAAGTCTTTCCAGCAATAACACGCCGTCAAATCACATAGCCGGACCTTTCCAGTAGTAAGTAAGTTGAATCGGCTACTCCCTCACCCTCCTCGCCTCTGTCAAACCGCCTACGTGAAAACTGTCACACGTACTGCCCAGGAAAAGCCCCGCCCTCAAATTTTAACTACACGAAAATATTTCGAGCTTGTTCGTTCTATATAAATACTACTAGTACTGTATGTTTATTCACCCGTGGGGTTCTTCAATGAATGGAGGGATGGGTGCCTTCGGCTGGCGTGTGTAGAGGACTAGGTGCATCATTCACGCGGTCATTACCGGCGAAGGAGGAAACCCACAACTGCCGGAGGGGCCTGATCCTCTGCCCATGTCGTTCTCTCCGACACAGCGCCAGCTCGGGAGGTCCTCCGACCCTTCTTCCTCCCTGCCGTATTGTGCACAGATCCGACCTGCCGCCGCCGGCATCCCAACGACCCTCGGGTATAAGTTCTTTGAAAGTGGCCTTGCTCTACTGCCCCAGCTCCCCACGTGTCTGCATGTGCATCTTTTTCTACTCCCATCAGCTCTTCCAAAGCCACCTAAATTTTTAGTATTATTAGAGGTAAAGCTACTTCATGCATTCGAATCTAGGACTTGGTCCAAACAACGAAGAAAGGGGGGAAAGTTGTAGCATGAATCTAGGACTTGATTCAAAGAGGAAATAATATGGTGATAGTAGTAGAGACCAGATACCCAACTGGTCTCTTGGTTGAAGAGGGAAATAACGGAAAAACGCAGTACGAACTGAATAAGGAACAAATCTATTATTGGTTGATAAAAGGATAGAAACTAGCGGCTGGTGGACAAGTCAACAGAGTATGTCCAGGATTAGATTTGTTGCCCTCACATAGTAAAAGGTCTCCAAGATTAGAATTGCTGCCCTCACATAGTAAAAGGTCTCCAGGATTAGATTTGCTGCCCTCACATAGTAAAAGGTCTCCAGGATTAGATTTGCTGCCGTCACATAGTAAAAGGTCTCCAAGATTAGATTTGCCGCCCTCACATAGTAAAAGGTCTCCAGTATTAGATTTGCTGCCCTCATAGAGCTTGAACAAAGTCGACATCACCACTTTATGCCTCCTTATAGGTACATTGTGCTGATGTGTCCACTGTCGCATGTCGTTATACCAACCTTTTGATGTTGTTAATGTAAGGGCGCATGTAAAATGAAGCGATCACACTGTTACCTTAAGGACATGTCTAACCAGTGTTATTGTTAATCTAATGCCTCCAGTGATATGATGCAATTAAACCGTGTTACAAATGGTACTCCTGCTGTTTTCCCCAGTATGATAAGTAAGTTGCTCCTTTACGCTGCTGAGTGTCCTGGTGTCCCCATGGTCCCATGCCCTTAAACCAACTCTTTAGCTGTTGTTGATTTACTATATCTGGTAAACAAGCAATGCGACCATTAAAGTAATCCCATATTTGATGAATGTCATTGTTGATCGTAATGCTTCTGGTAACATGAAGCATTGCTGACATTTTAAAATTTCTATTGTCCTTGTGTGATTTCCATAAACATAATTAAGATGCTTCTTTTCATTTCGTGTATGTTTCGTATATTCTTATTGACCAGCAACTGTTTACTTTCTATCTTTTTGTGTAGATAGGGATATCCATTTCACCTTGTTGGTATCGTGACCTTTTGGTGAACTGCACAACACACTTTTTTTGGGAATGAGTGTCTTGTGCAGTTCAACTAAAATGTCACGTGGGAAACACCTCTCAATTTTGGTGGAACTGTATAAAATGGTGATCGGAGTTTCCAAAATCTTCGTCAAATTCTGCTGGTAATCTCATGCAACATTTTATTAGCCTTTGCAAGATGAGCCGTCACTGTCACCACAATGGCACTTTATTTTAGTGGAACTGCACAAAAGGATAAGCAAATTGTAGTTGCACCTTACATGAGCCGAACAACCAACCTTAATGTTCCTCAATTTTAGTGCAACTACTAAAGAAGAACATGCCAGCTCACGAGAGCAAGTACTTCTTGCTAGCTGAATGATCCAATCTTTGCTTCATTTCAGGTGAACTACAGAAAAAGGCGCATGAATTGAATCATGGAACTCCAGGCAGGCTTCATCCGAGTAGAGCTGGAGGTTGAGTTCAAGGAGTGCCATTATTATAGTAATCATGCTCTTCTTATTTGTGCTGTGCAAACATGAATACTCAACTACAGATGTTGTGACAGTCAAGAGCATTCACCAAGTTCTTCGGTTGTATGACATGGCTAGCCAAGATGGATTTAATCCCGATATTCACTTTATCAAAATGCTCTAATGGGTTGGTTCTGAATCTTGCAAGCTGGGAATCAATGAGATGTGTAGTCATCTTTGTTGTACTTATTATTTGAATCTTATTTGTTGGTTCTGAATCTTGCAAGTTGGGAATCAATGAGATGTGTAGGCATCTTTGTTGTACTTATTATTCGGATCTTATTTGTTGGTTCTGAATCTTGCAAGCTGGGAAACATGGAATGATGATGCAGAGGACAACAACCATAACAAACAGTTAAAACTTGGTAGTATTATCTATGTGAAAGTGCAACAAATGTGCTGTCGTGTGCGTCTTGAGAATAATAATTCTAATTGTTGTGCATGTTGATCCTGTGGCACTGATAGAACGAGCTAATGCATTGCTTGTTTTAAGTATAAATTTATATTAAAGCTAATTAAATTGAAGTAAAGTGACCACTAACTCTTGTTATTACAGTACCAATACAGACCCGCTCGTGAACCGACATGTGGCCAGAGTAGGTTTATTAATGGAGGCGTTTGAATGCGCCGAGGGTGCATCCATCTTCTGCCGGGATGCAGCGGGTGAGGGAGGGGTAGTAACTGTTGTCGCTTAGTTTACTATTGAATCATGTTCCCCAAGAGTTGAAAAATGAACTGCTGCCGCCGCCTACCGACTCGTGCACTTGAAGAGACTCCAATGGCGACCCGAGGGGTCAGCCTGCTGGATATGGACTTCAGCATGGAGTTCCCCTTTGAGTTCGCCGTTCAGTCCTATGGCTGCACCAAGTTGAATGTGACGTACACCAATGATCCGGACTCGGTGAAGCTCTGCCTCGCCGAGTTCAACCAGTACCTATAGGACGAGAAAGCACAAGGTTGCAGGACTAGACCTTGTGCCCATCCATTCGTCTCCTGACAGGGACCAATGGATTGCTGTCGCCCAAGTATGTGTGCGGGACGAGGTTCTCGTGTACCACTGTTGTAGGGCCATCAGAGGTTCTGGAGCATATGCCCGTTTCATCCGCAGCGCCGACTGCACCTTCGCTATGGTGGAGAGAAGGAAGAACACGACGATTCGTCCATCTGGTGCAATAAGCTTGTCGAAGCAATAAAGATCATCCGTAATGGGCAGGAGAAGGACTATGTGGTTGACCTCGCTGAGACCATCATCGACCCCTGATACACCAACATGAAAGAAGACAATGATACCAAAGGACCTGAACACGTGGGAGGTACCTCTGACTCTAGCCTACATAACCTACGCGGCCAAGGACGCATACGCATGCTACGACATGTATAGGCGGATCTTGGACAAGAGGGCGTGTCTGCTTCCCATAACTGACGAGTACACGGACAGCGGCAGCGTCATGATCAAGCATGCCAGGAAGGTCTAGATGTTGTACTTCATCTGTTTATAAGCACCTTTATCATCTGAGTGTTTCATGCATTAGCCCATGTGTCGTAATTATCTGTTTTGTCTGAAATATTTCTTGTAAGAACCCATTAACTTGTTTTCTTATTTTAGTGGCTATTTCCTTATATATGTAACTAGTTCACTCGTCCTTTAAAAAAACTAGTTCACTCGGCTGCCGTGCTTTGAATCTCCTTCCTCCCAACATATTCCCCTTCTCAGTTGGACCCAGCAGGTCTCGTACAAAGACATATGGGACCAACCACCTATCAATTTGTATTTCTTTATTTTGTTCAATCTTTCGTCCTCTTCCTATACAACGGCTGGCCATCATAGCATATGGCGTTGGCCAGGCATCCCTCTACTCCCACACATTGTCCAGCGGCGGCAGCTCCACCGGCCCACCCTGCACCCGAAGAAGTCAACCCTCGTACTCTGCTCCGCCTGTGTCTTCCCTCGCTCCGGTTCGTTTGGTCCGAGGTCTCGACGTCGTCCTCCGCCTTGGTGCTCTCGCCGTGGTGCCACCATCTGTCGTTCCCAACATGGTTAGCAAAACAAGAGGAATCGGGAGGCAACTATTCGTCGAGAGGCTGATAGTCCTGGGCCCACCAGGTCCATGGCCTAGGTTTTGTTGTTTAACATGGGAACCCCTCAACATGTTTCAACATTTTTTAGATCTAGCAGGTATCAAGCAGTCTCTGGGCCTCCCAACCTAGCTTGTCTATAACATCAGCAGCCCAAGTTATGTTTATTTTTCAAGACGACACACAACTCAGTTCTATTTTTCTATAAGAATACAATACTGAACCTATGTTTTCTATAAGAATGCAAATTGAACCTATATTTATATCTTATTTTATTATATATATATATATATATATATAATAGAAACAACATAAGGTTCCGTTAAACCTGTCGTTCGTCCAACCATTTTATAGACCTTACCACTTCCTTTATTTTTCGTTTTCATTAATCCTATATCTGAATTTTCTCCCACTTTATTTTTCGATGTAAACTGATTTTTCTCCTAGTACTTTTCCCTAGAACCAACTCAACTGTCCCACGTCTAGCCTAAATAAATAATAATACCAAACGTCCTATTAACTCATCAAATTAAAATGATATTTTATTTCGTAAATTAAAAGTTCTTACAAAATAATAATAATAATTGTTTATATATAACTTGGCAAGTTAACTCCTAGTGATTGCGTACATAAGCTTGCAAAGATTTTACTGGCCAATGCAGTAATAGACGTGCAATCATGTGTTTATGTTTTTATAACATTTCTCCGTCTAGCCCAACATGATATTTTCACCCTGCCCAGCAAGTCCGTGGATTTCGAGAAAAATGCAAATGGGCTTTAAATTCTACCATATATATAAATGGGTTGCATAGATGCTACCTCATTGTTTCACCCAGCGCACCAAATGGACTAAAAATAAATGGACTGGCTGATATGTGGGCCAGTAGGTCGAAGCCTAAGCAAGGCGTTGGATCTACATCCAATGGCCAGCATTCTTCTTCAATCTCTGGTCTTATTCCCCTAGTGCTGCCAGGACCGCCTGCTCCAGCCTTAGGCATCTAGCGGCGTTGTTTTGCGCGCCTCAGCGAAACGCTACCCCACCGAAGGCTGGGCCATCCCTCCACTCTGCACCTCCTGTTAATCTCTGCCGAGTGTAGGCCCACCCTGCACCCGAACTAGTCAAGTTTTTTTGGGAATAATACTACTGGACGTAAACCGGCCAGGAGTAGTCGGGTTAACTCTATGAAGATAGAAGCCCATAAAAACGTGAGGATGGTGGCGCTTTACGAAGGCCCAGGGCCCAAAGGCGGGTTAAGGCCTGTAGATGTAAACCGACTCTCTCATGTAACTTGTATTGTAAGTTAGAAGGAATAGAGGCCGAGCCGGACACATTTATGATCCGGCCTCGGGACTCTGTAAACCGGTAGGCGTCAACCTATGTATATAAAGGGACGACCCGACAGCGGTTTAGGGACAACACAACAAACAATAACTCCAGAGCCAGGCAAAGCAGATTTTACCTTCAATACCAACACCAACACAACTAGACGTAGGCTTTTATGTTCATCGAAGGGGCCGAACTAGTATAAAAACCCTCGTGTCCCTTGTCCGGTTTAACCCCTTTAAGCTAACCCGTAGCGATGGCTCCACGACTAAGTCCTTTCACGAGGACATCTGCCGTGACAAAACCACGACAGTTGGCACCCACCGTGGGGCTATCGCACGATGGTTTCGAGTTCTTGAAGGCCAACTTCGAAGGACTCAAGGGATACACTGTCGGCCGGATGACTAAGAGTCATCGTGGAAAGCTCTACATCGATGACACAGGATGGGGTCCCGAGGCCAGTTCAATTTAATACGGGTACCGGGCCCCCTTTGGCGGGATTCATGTCTTCATCGGCAATATCAGCGAACCGGGCCCTGAGCCGGACACCTGCACCGACATCATCGAGATAGCTCATCGTGCAAGCTCTGCCCAGGTTCAGCCTGCAGCAAGGCATGTTTTTGTAGGTGTCATCCATGGAGCGGAATATGAGGATGGGCCGGCATCTGATGTGGAGACCGAGTCACTGTATCAGCTACAGGACGGCCGGATTAGCGGAGGTTCCGATGGCAATAGCATTCCAGACCCCCTCGATATGCCAAACCGGGTCCTGGTCTTCATGGCCGGTACACAGCCGGCGCAACACTCTTCTACCGCCACAGCAATGCTCTCCAGTTCAGCAACAACAACGCCAGCGGGAGCAGGGGACTCTGCGCCGCCTCCGTCTCAGGTTTTGTCTAATCTGTTCGACACCTTGGCAACATTGCTGGCAGCAGAAGTGGATGCAGCAGCCCGAGATCAGCATAATGCAGAGATTGCAAAGGTAAAAGATCAGATAAGTCAGGCTAAAGCAGACCTGGCACCAGAGAACGCCAAGATGGCTGCAGAACGGGTCGAGTTGGAAGCTCAGGCCTACCGGCTTAGGCTGGAACAGAGTGCCTCAGACGACGTCATGAGGAGGAGATACCGGTCGCACCTCCCGCCGGGCTACAAACCAAGAAATCTCTTCAACACGCTAGGAGCAGGAACTAATAACCAGCCGGTGGTAAACCGGATTGAGGCACCGGGAACAGGAGCGCCGGTTCAGTCACCCACGATGAACCCGCCTCGTCAGAACAATATTGTGCCACAGTACGTTCCGACGCCCCCGGGGCATTACTCCAACCCGTTGGATAACATTGTGGCCACCGCTTCACGATTGGCAGCCCTCCCAACGGACGGCGAGTCACCAGTGGCGATTGAGACACGACGGGCCAGAGAGCTCCTTCAAACAGCTTTACATCAGCAGCAGGCTTATTCGCATAGTCGCGAGAGGATTCATTCCACCCCCCGTCCGAGTCGGAGCTACAGCAGGCACGTCGAGGATGAACCGGCCGTGTCAAGCAGTGCACGTCACCGTAACTCGCCGCGAGGGAATAACCCGGCAGGTGGTGGTGCTAATGCACAGGATGTGGTGGATCATGATCGTGCACATTGAGAAGCCGAGTTAGCAGCACAGCATGCGGCTCGTCAGCTTACTCCGATTTGCCATACCGCTTCAGTGGAGCCAGGTGTGGTCTTTAGTTCTTTGGGGGTGCCCAGCCTCACCCCATCCTTGTGCAATGTACGACTTCCCAAAGATTTCAAGGTCCCTTGCAAGGTACCCAATTACACCACCGATTTACAACCAGAGTCATGGATTGAGAGTTATGAGATGGCAATGGAGATGCTGGATGTGGATGAAGCAGTGTGTGCTAAGTATTTCACCATGATGTTGGAAGGAACAGCCCGTACCTGGTTAAAGAGCCTACCGGCTAACTCCATTGCGTCATGGGCCGAGTTAAAGAGCCGGTTTATTCAGAATTTCGAGGATACATGTAAGCAGCCCATGTCAATTGTGGACCTAGCCGCTTGTATTCAGGAAGAGGGTGAGTCTACGACCCATGGGGTAAAGCGAGTCTCAGCCATTCTGCATTCATCAGACTGGATCAACACGGACACAACAATTTTAACGTTGGAAGGCAATTGCCGGTTTATGCCATTAAAGCTGAAGCTAGGGAGGCTCAAATGTCACTGCAATGACATGTCAACCCTTATGGCTGCTTTGGTGAAATATGCTGATTCAGATAGTACCAAAGACCCTAAGTCTGAGGATGACAAACCGGGGAAGGGGAAAAAGAACGGCGATACCAAGGGGTAGCAGCACAATTCGGCAGGTCATGGGAATAATAACAAGCGCAAGACAGACAATAGTTTGGACTTTGCGGCCAACAGCAATGCTCAGGATAACGGTCAGCGTCGTAAGGGTAAACCGCCCCAGAGGGGCGGAGGATCCGGCCCCAATTTGGAGCGCCTATTAAATCAACCTTGTCCAAAGCACGGATCAAAGGAGAGGCCAGCTTGACATCTTTGGAAGGATTGTTTCATCATGCGAGAGTTCAAGAACTCCAATATATTTCAATACGACAATGGCCTGCCCGGCGGTTCAGGAGGTGGTTTTCATGGCACGGGTTATGGAGGCTGCATCTCCGGTTCAGGATTCCAAGGCAATCAAACCGGACATGGCAATCAAGGGAACCAGGGTAATCAGGGAGGTTATAACCATCAGGGGAATCAGCATCAACAGCAGCAGTCGGGTTATTAGAGCAACCCGATGCAGTTGAATAGTGGGCAGTATCATGGCTTCACCACTAGCTTGTGTAAGCATTATCAGAAGCTTCATAAGAGGGTTGTGAACTCTGTTGAATCGGCAGTTCCTCAGTATTTGTGCTGGTCTGAGCAACCAATTTTATGGAGTCGAGAGGATCACCCACCCCGGGTTGATAATCCGGGTCATCTGGCCTTAATGGTGGCACCTCAAGTTGGGGGGTATAAGTTCACCAAGGTGCTTATGGATGGGGGAAGTAGTATCAATATCCTTTACTATGATACCTTCCGCCGTATGGGATTGACAGATAAGAATCTTAAACCATCGAACACTGTTTTTCATGGTGTGGTGCCTGGTAAGTCTGCGTATCCAGTGGGCAAGATAGCCCTAGAGGTGGCTTTTGGAGATGATCATGACTCAAGATCAGAAACATTGACTTTTGAGGTGGTGAAAATCAAGAGTCTGTATCATGCCCTATTTGGACGACCGGCTTATGCCAAGTTCATGGCGAGGCCGTGTTATGTTTATCTATAACTTAAGATGTCGGGTCATAAAGGGACCATCACAGTACATGGGAGTAGGAAGATTGCTTTGGAATGTGAAGAGGGTGATGCGGCTTATGCTGAGTCGGTTTGTGCCACAGAGGAGCTAAAGTTTTATAAAGACAAGGTTGATCCGGCAGACATGACTTCTATGAAAAAACCAACTACGGAGCATGATCCGACATTGAAGTTTAAATCGGCTACAGACACTAAGATGGTTGATTTTGTGCCTGGCGATTCATCCAAGCAGTTCAGCATCAGCGCTAACCTGGATCCCAAATAGGAAGGCGCTCTCATCAAGTTCATCCGTGAGAAGTGGGACATCTTTGCATGGAAGCCTTCTGACATGCCAGTTGTACCGAGGGAACTCGCAGAGCACACACTTAATATAGATCCTAAGTTTAAACAGGTTAGGCAGTTTCTCCGCCGCTTTAATGAAGAAAGGTGTAAGCCTATTGGGGAGGAGGTAGCTCGGCTGTTGGCCGCAGGGTTTATCGTGGAGATCTTTCACCCGGAGTGGTTGGCTAATCTGGTGCTGGTTCTTAAGAAAAACGGCACTTGGCGTATGTGTGTGGACTACACAGACTTGAACAAGGCTTGTCCAGCTGATCCCTTTGCCCTCCCTCGTATTGATCAGATTATTGATGCTACAGCAGGTTGTGACCGTTTGTGTTTTCTGGATGCTTACTCTGGTTATCATCAGATCAAAATGGCAGTTAAGGACCAGGAGAAGACAACTTTTATAACTCCTTTTGGAGCCTTCTGCTATGTATCCATGCCCTTTGGGCTCAAGAGTGCCCAGGCGACTTATCAGCGATGTGTTCAGAATTGTCTTCATAAACAGATTGGGCGCAATGTTCATGCATATGTGGATGATATTGTGGTGAAGTCCAGGAAGGAGGAAACATTGATAGATGACTTGAGAGAGACTTTTGACAACCTCCGGGTTTATAAGATGATGCTTAAACCAGACAAATGTGTCTTTGGTGTTCTGGCAGGCAAGCTCTTGGGTTTTCTGGTGTCTAACAGGGGCATTGAGGCTAATCCGGAAAAAATTTCAGCAATCACGTCCCTGGCTAAACCGGCGTGTATCAATGACGTTCAATGTTTAGCAGGACGGATTGCGGCTTTGAGCCGGTTTATCAGTCGTCTTGGGGAGAAAGTTATCCCTTTATATCAGATGTTAAGGAAAACAGATGACTTTGTCTGGAGCGACGCGGCTGATAAAGCGTTTGAGGATTTGAAGAGACAGTTAGCTGAACTGCCTGTCCTTGCAACTCCGGTCGATAAAGAGCCTTTACTGATATATGTGGCTGCTAATGCCTGGGCTGTTAGTGTGGCTATTGTTGTGGAGCGCAAGGAGGCTGGAAAGGAGTATCCGGTTCAACGGCCGGTTTATTATATCAGTGAGGTGCTTATCGAATCAAAGCAGAGGTATCCGCATTGGCAGAAGCTGGTGTATGGGGTATTTATGGCAAGCCGGAAGCTCAACCTTTATTTTCAGGGTCATCCTATCACAGTGTTCAGTTCAGCCCCTCTGGGAGATATCATTCAAAACAGAGAAGCAACTGGCCGGATTGCCAAGTGGGCTATTGAGCTTGGACCTCACGGGCTCAAATATACACCTCGCATAGAGATCAAATCTCAAGCACTCGTGGACTTCATCAATGATTGGACAGAGTTGCAGGCAGCAGAGGAAAATCCAGATAACACTTATTGGACTATTCACTTTGATGGGTCCAGGCAATTGGAGGGCTCAGGGGCCGGAGTCATATTAACTTCCCCACGAGGTCATAAGTTTTGCTATGTTCTTCCCTTGCACTAATAATGCAGCTGAGTATGAGGCCTTATTCCACAGTCTTCGGATGGCTAAGGAGATGAACCTAAGCCGGGTTAAGTGCTTCGGTGACTTGGACCTGGTGGCTCAGCAGGAATCTCGCACTTGGACGACTCATGGCTGCATATCCACGGGAGGTGGACATAGTGGCTGGTCATTTCAAAGGTTATCAAGTTGACCATATAGACCGGCGAAAGAATGAAGCGGTGGATGCTTTAAGTCGTCTAGGCTCTCAGCATAAACCTGTGCCACCTAATGTGTTCCTCGACGTACTTCATAATCCATCGGTCAAGATAACCACAGAGGAGGAGTTGGCTATTCCTGACCCGGAGGCCCAGTTGGTGGCGGCTTTGCATGTTATACCGGATTGGACAGTCCCGTACCTGGCTTACATGAACCGGGGCGAGTTACCAGATGATGAAACCTTGGGCCGGCAGATAATCTGGTGATCCAAGTCAATGACCATTATCAATGGGGAGCTTCATCATTACAGCGTCACAGGAGCAATTCAGCGTTGTGTATCTCCTCAAGTGGGTTGTGAGATTTTGCGAGAAATCCACGAAGGAGATTGTGGTCACCAAGCCGGTTCAAAATCCTTGGTGGCTAAGGCTTTTCGTCACGGTTTCTATTGGTTGACGGCTCATGCTGATGCTGAGGATTTAGTAAAGAGGTGTGACGGTTGTCAGTAGTTTGCACGCCGCGCCCATGTTCCGGCCCAGGAGTTGAGAATGATTCTAATCACTTGGCCGTTTGCAACTTTGGGGCTCGATATGGTTGGGCCCATTAATAGATCCAAGGACAAAAAGACCCATCGTTTGGTGGCGGTTGACAAGTTTACCAAGTGGGTAGACGCAGAGCCAGTCAGTAAGTGTGATGCAGCCACGTCGGTTCAATTCATAAAAAAGGTGATATTCCGGTTTGGTTTTCCACAAAGCATTATTACTGATAATGGTACTAATCTGTCGAAAGGTGATATGGAGGAATTTTGTCAATGTGAGCACATCTGGCTTGATGTAGCGTGAGTAGCTCACCCCCAGTCCAATGGTCAAGCAAAAAGGGAAAATCACGAAATTTTGAGAGGTATTAAACCCCGGCTTATGGTTCCTTTAAAGAGGACGCCGGGTTGTTGGGTGGAGGAGCTACCTTACGTGCTATGGAGTATCAACACCACACCAAACAGATGTACGAGTTACTCGCCTTTCTTCATGGTTTACGGAGCAGAGGCGGTTCTCCCTAGTGATGTCCATCATGACTCACCCCGTGTGGTGGCTTACGTTGAAGAGGAAATGAGAAGGCACGTCAGGACTCACTGGACCTGTTAGATGAGGAGCGTGATCTCGCAGTGGTGCTGTTGGCGATTTATCAACAAGATCTCCGACGTTATCACACCCGCCGGGTTAAGAACAGAACTTTTCAAGAGGGTGATCTGGTGCTCCGGCTCATCCAGGATCATACTGATATGCACAAGTTATCCCCACCTTGGGAAGGACCTTTTGTGGTTAACAAAAACTTGCACAGCGGGTCATACTACCTTATCGATGTTCGAGAGCACAAAGACTAACGCAAATCAGAGGAGGAGACCCAGCGGCCATGGAACATAGCTCTTCTTCGGCCTTACTATACTTAGCCACAGGCTCTTCTTATGTACATACTTATGAAAATATATATATTATATAATAAACCGGAGGCTCAGCTAAAGCGGGGTCTCTGTTCTTTTTACATCATGTGTGGTTCCATGGGGGCTTCTACTTACAAAGCAGAGTTCTATTAAACCGCCTTCTAAAGCTGCACAGAGATAAAGGAAGTCACTAGGGGGCTTGGTCGTATTCGAACCATAGCTATGCCTCTTGATCGGTTTAAAACCAAAAAGGGAAGTCACTAGGGGGCTTGGTCGTATTCGAACCATAGCTACACCTCTTGATCGGTTTAAGACCAAACAGAGAAATCAGTAGGGGGCTTGGTTGTATTTACACAATGGCTACACCTTTTGATAGGATTAAAGCCAAAAGGAAATTATGTGGAACCAAAGACAGCCTGTTGCATAAAGCACAACTCAAACATAGCTCACCACTGAGCATTGCTCAAATATTACTTGGGGGCTCCTTGCTTCTCAAAGAACAACGAGCTTGCACCCTTGTAGTAGGCTATCAAGCCAGCCTTGGAAGCCAGGTGTATTCACCTAAAACCCCGGGTTATCCTGCCTCTTTAAGTAAGCCACTCCGTCCAGGTAAACCTGGGATGACCCATCGAATGTTTGACAAGTCAATCTCATAGCCCTGAACTTGTCAAAGTTAAAATATTGATTGGTTAAAGATTGAGGTCCATGTTAAAAGGCTTTGAAAAATGGTTTAACTCAGCGGCCTGGCAGCCCATGAAAAGGCTCGATTTAGGGCCTGGCAGCCCATGAAAAGCCTTGCATATTTCTTTTGGATTTGCTGTTTTTACACAAGTTTTGATATGGAATTTATGAATATTTTATGATAAACCGGTGTTTATTACAACCCGGCATGACTTTCAACACTCAGTTGGTAGTACATGATCAGTTCTAAACTGGTAGTAAGTTGCTCCGGTCTGGTTTTGACTAGATGTCACCAACATTATACGAACAAATTGGTGGCTATTATAGCCCGGTATGGTTTTTATATGAACCACAAGAGGGCAAGGAGTCATCAACACTCCAGATTGGTGTATTTTCACCCTTACTATACAAGCAGTTGGTCACCCAACGAGGTATATCACGGGAATCATGTATTTTATATCTGGTTATTACAATCTTGGTTATCTGTCCAAGGTATGTATATATTTTTGAGGCATCATGACCCGTCCAGTGGTAAACCACTAGGACATTTTCAAACTTTTATATGCAGGAACAAAATCCATAATGGACTATGTATATGATAGCTCTCAAAGGCATGGCAAGTTCTCAGTAACAAGCAAAAACAAACATGCTCGATGGCATGACAGATACAGTGTTCACGCTATCCTATTACAAGGCGCTTTAAGCAGCCTAAATTGAATAATTGTTTTAAAAGGAGTGGCAGATTGCAATTGATAAATCGGCCACCGGTTTAGGATTCCTCATCTGGACAACTTGAAGATTGAGGGTCATCTTGAGCGGTCGTATTCTCCTCATGCCTCCCAAGTCGCTGGAAATCAGTCGTTGACCAGTCGATTCTAGTTAGGGCTTGAAAAACGGCTTCTTCATGAATAAGGTTGGAAGGGTCAATATCAGGAGCGTAAGTATGCTTACGGATTGGCGGAACAAGATCTCCTACATTATGAATCAGTGCGGGCTGTCTTTTCCCTTCAACATCATAAACCGGTTGAAAATGGGATAGATCTGTGTCATCCGCCAATTTGCTTGCTATAGGCTGCATCTCCTTTGTCAGCCTTCGGAGATTGTCATTATTGAAATCTAAACCGTCCTCCTTCACACCAGGATAGCCTTTTATGATATCTGCAGGTTCCACATCTGGAATCCACGCCTTGGCCCGGATTAGCGCAGTCAGTGCACCTGATCTTGCGGCTGCTCTCTTCAGTTCATCTAACTGGGCAGGCAGCATGGCCAGCTTTTCAAGGGTTTCTTTTATTAGCGTTGGAGGAGGCTTGTTATAAGTTGACATGCAAATCGCCCACTGGGATCCAAAATACAGTTGTTCTATTAAAGTATAGCCTGCTTTAAGCTTCATCCGCATGTCGGAGCCCAGATGGGTAATGCGGGTCCCTGTCATGGTAAAACATCAGTAAACCGGGCATTGATAAGATATTATGCATTAGACAAACTTCATGAGAGGGTACTCACCAAACACAGCAGAAGTCATAGCATTAATCTGCCACTTTAAGCCGGTCGGTTCTTCAACCACCGGTTTTAGGGCTGCTTCTGTGTCTTCGGCCTTCTTTGTTAAACCGGCCTTTTCTGTCTCCCAGTCTACACGCTCTTTGTTAAAGGTTTCTTTCAGCTTCTCCATGTCTGCTAAGGCATTTGCCAGCTCTTCTTTGGCCTTGGAAGCCTCTGCTTGCTGAGATTTAACATTCTCTTGAAGGTCCGCGGTTTGAGCATCCTTCTTACTCAGCTCATCCTACAAAGGCAAGATATATCATCAAACGGGCTATGAAGTACCAAGCGTATAACAAGTTATGCACTTTGTACTTGGGGGCTAATACCTATTTTCTCTATCAGCAAAATATTTTTCGCAAGTCTCAAGTACAATGCAAGCATTATCCTTGACACTTGGGGGCTAATGTACATTTGTTCAAAAGTTGAAGCATTGATTCAAGACCTGGTTTACCTTGGAAAGATAAACAGGCCCTTGGGGGCTACACCGATGAAAACTACAGGAATACAATGATAAAGTACCAGCTTGTTTCCAAGGATCACTTGACATATGGAGGATAAGCATGCAAGGATTGAGATATTACAAAGTCCTGATTTATGATTGCCGTCATAAACCGGCCCTTGGGGGCTACTTGAGTTGATATTTACCAATTGGATTTACGAAAGGAAGACTGATGAAAATACCTCATAGCGCTCCTTCATAAGATTCACCAGACCGGCTTCATAATCACGGTTTGAGTGCAGACGGTTTAGGAAACCAGAGTGGAGTTCTTGAGCACTAAGATGGGCATAGCTGGATAAATCAGTGCTCCATTTGCCTTTCTCCATAGCATCACGCTCTTCCTTGGCACTATGTTTTGCCAAAATAATAGGATGGCCAGGAGAGGTGTGACCAATACCAGTAATGATAACCTCGCCTTCTTTGTCTCCATCAGCCTTTTCTGGAGTTGATGGAGTGTCAGCAGCTCTCACTGGACTAGAAGGTCTGGCATCAGTCCGGATTGGATTTTCTGGTTCATCATCTGGCACAGCAGTATCAACTTCTGCTTGTTCATCAGTATTGTGATCTTGAGGGGGTGGTTCATCAAAGGTGGCTTCAGTATTTGGGCCCTCCAGTTCAGCAGTTTGCTCCGGTTCAATAACCAGCTGGTCTTCGGGTGGATTATTCACCCTAGCCTTTTTACTGGGTATGGCTTTGGCTCTAAACAGAACAAGATGCAAAGTTTAGCATAGCATATAAAGTATGAAACATCAAAAGAAAGGGGTGAAGTACTTACCCAGCTACAGTTTTGAGAGGAGGGAGTTGGGTCGATGTGACTCGCCAGAGGATGAAGGAGGTGTTACCTGATAATTTGAATCGGACGGATTAAGATGTTGTCGGAAATAGCCTGCCTTGGGATAAGAAGTATCAGAAGTGGGTGAGACCTTAGATCGGCGTTTTCGAACCGTGGTGTCCGGTAAACCGGTCGAAGTGACCTTTTGACCGCTATGCCGGGTTGTGCAGCGAGCCTCGTGATGTTGTTTCTTCAAAATAAATGTTGGATCCAAGCGAGCAAGAGGATGAGAAAAGCTTACTTTCCGGACCGCTTGACGGATTATTTGTGTTGGCAGAGAGTCTGAACCGGAGGAAAGGATAATTACCTCTGCATCGTCAGCCTGGCTGCCCTCAACGTCCTCTTGATAAGTATCATTGTCAATGAGATGCATGAAAAGTGAACCAAGTGAATCATGTTCTACCTCAACTTCCGGGTCATCCGGGTCGTCATCCAGTTCCATACTAATGCGTTCAGGTGCCTTCTGCTTTGTGGTTTTCTTGATGGCTTTTGTTTTAGGACGGGAAGGCTTTGCCGCTTTCTCTTGAGGTTTCTTCTTCCAGAATGGATCATCACCCTGTTTAAAAATAAGAAGAACGGTATTCAAAGATTGTATAGTTTAAAGATATCAAGTGTAAAGCGAAAGAACAATACTTACAGCAGGCGGTTTGTTTTGCGTGCAAAAGGGGTTTAATCCGGTTTGACGACAGATAGCTTCCGATTCGTTCAATATTTTCTTGACAGCCTCAGTGACTTCTTCATCTGTTAGCTGAATATTGATATAATGTTGGGAGTCTTCTACTTCACCAGTATAATCGCACATTAAGCTGGAGCAGCGACTTAACGACAAGATACTCCAGGATATCCAGCAACGGACGAAGTCTACACCTGTTAAACCGTTGGCCAAGAAGGCTCTCAGCTTGGCGAGTTGAGGTGTGTACGGGGCCCGTTCCTGGCCACTTAGCCGTTGTGGAAGTGGATGAGTATTGGAAGGCCGGTGGGCACGGTAACCCGGCAGAGGGTTCTCATCTTCAGGGGAGGTGTCTCTACAATAGAACCAAGTTTGATTCCTTTCTTTAGGGTGACTGTGCAGCTTGGCATGAGGGAATTCAACCTCTTTTCTTTTCTGAATAGAGACACCGCCAAGTTCAGTATTGGGTCCATCTACAACCTCAGTACGGCGATTCAGATGGAAGAAATCTCGGAACAACTCAATAGTTGGCTCTTCTTGTAGGTACACTTCACAGAAAACTTGAAAGTTGCATATATTGGATACCGAGTTGGGTCCAATATCTTGAGGGTGGAGTTGAAAGCTGGCAAGCACATCCTGGAAAAACTTTGATCCGGGCGGTTTGAAACTACGGCCTATGTGATCAACAAACACCACTACCTCACCCTGCTTAGGGGTGGGAGGATTTTCCGGCCCAAGAACTCGCCACCGGATCTCATTCTTCTTTGGTAAAGTGCCGATCTTGACCATTCCATTCAGTTGCTCCTCTGTAACCTGGTAGGGAGCCCAGTTGCAGGAATAAAATTTCTTGGCCATTGCAAGTGAAAAGCTAGAATGAAATACCGGTTTACAATACATTCATGGTGATGCATAACATACAACAGGACAAGGGAATCCAAGTATGTGAAATTGGTAAGCCGGAGCCTGATACAATTATGAATGACAAAGTGATAAGCGGAAACGGAGATATACACATATTATTAAACCAGAGTATGTCAATGGAGATAAAGGTATTGCCGGTTTACAAGGGGACTAATGGTATGTGATAGATTGGTTTCTACAAAGGTAAACCGCCTATGTGATAAAGAAGGTACATATCTAAGTCAAGAACGAATAAGTAAGGTAAAACAGGTTTCACAAGATTGCGTTGAAATTTTGGATCTACCGTAAGTCAGGAAAAGGAAAAAAATGAGAAGGTTTGGTCCCGAAGCAGTTTACACAATGTTCAAATCAAGATTTTAGGTTTGGTTTAAATGGCCGAGGTAAGGAGTGATGTCGGTGTCAAAACTGGCGGATCTCGGGTAGGGGGTCCCGAACTGTGCGTCTAAGGCGGATGGTAACAGGAGGCAGGGGACACGATGTTTACCCAGGTTCGGGCCCTCTCGATGGAGGTAATACCCTACTTCCTGCTTGATTGATCTTGATGATATGAGTATTACAAGAGTTGATCTACCACGAGATCGTAGAGCCTAAACCCTAGAAGCTAGCCTATGGTATGATTGTTATCGTCCTATGAATTAAACCCTCCAGTTTATATAGACACTTGAGGGGGCTAGGGGTACACAGAGTAGGTTACAAGGAAGAAGATCTACATATCCGTATTGCCAAGCATGCCGTCCACGCCAAGGAGAGTCCCATCTAGACACGGGACGAAGTATTCAATCTTGTATCTTCATAGTCCAACAATCCGGCCAAAGGACATAGTCCGGCTGTCCGGAGACCCCCTAATCCAGGATTCCTCAGTAGCCCCTGAACCAGGCTTCAATGACGATGAGTCCGGCACACAGATTTGTCTTCGGCATTGCAAGGCGGGTTCTTCCTCCGAATACTCCATAGAAGATTTTGAACACAAGGATAGTGTCTGGCTCTGCAAAACAAGTTCCACATTCCACCGTAGAGAAAATAATATTTCCACAAATCTAATCTGCAGACACGTTTAGCAACATGACATCATGCCATGGCCCGGTCATTATTCAAACTGTTTTTCTCAACCAGCACTGCACATATCACGAGGCGGTTTTCTTGACATGTATTGTCGAAGCAGAGATTGTGTCCCCTTATCACGGGATTCTCATCAACACGGGAATGGGTAACCCAACCGCGCCATCAATTACGGCGTTCGGGGAATAAGCGATTTTACCAGGTAAGTGAGGAGGCACATCGCCTCTTTCGCCCTTATAAAGGGACAAAGATTCACCCTTTTGACCCATGCCTTCTTCCTCCTTGCTTATCCATTCTCGCACACTCGAGCTCCAGCGCCCAAGTTCGCGTCTTTCTCCTTAAACCACTGCAAGCATGTCCAGAGCAGGAGGCAAGTGGATGGTCTCCTCCGTCACGGAGGAGAACATAACAAAGCTACCGGAAGCCGGATATCTGGCCGCGGACATCGCGCACCGGCTGCCATATGCGGGGCAGATCATCCCTATGCCCGAACCCCATGAGAGGGTAGTTTCCTTACCCACTTTGTCTGTGGACTGGGATTTCCACTTCATCCGTTTGTCCGCGGGCTCATGTTCTACTACGGGCTAGATTTTCATGATCTGGCCCCCAATTTCATCCTCAACATCTCGGCGTTTATCATCGTGTGCGAGGCCTTCCTTCGCATCAGGCCCCACTTCGGCCTGTGGCTGAAGACCTTCAATGTTAAACCGAAGGTGTTGGTCGGCCAGCAAGCAAATTGCGGAGGCGCCATGGTGGGAAAAATGCCTAATGTCACCTGGCTTGAAGGCTCCTATGTGGAGACCATAAAGTGGTGGCAATCGGGGTGGTTCTACATCACCAAGCCGCGTGACACCAACTGGGTGGTGGCCCCTGAAATTCGATCCAGAATCCCCACGCGGCTCACTTCCTGGAAAGAGAAGAGCCTGTCCTAGGGTTCCACGGTAGAGCTGACCAGACTCTAGACCTATATCAAGAACATGATGAGCAAGAAAATCAAGCTCGTCAACGTGGTCCAGGTCATGCTCTTCCGCCGGATCCTCCCGTGCCAACGATGGGTATTCAATTTGTGGGAGTTCGACCCGGCCAAGCACCAGACGCTGCGAGAGCTCTTCGACACGATGCACAAGGACGTCTGGAAGGTGCTGTTCAAGGGCACCGAGGTACCTCCTCCCCTTACCGAGGACCACAGACTCAGCACAAAGCGCCATGCCAATCCGGTAAGTTTTTATATTTCACAGGATATTTATTTTCCCAAGTTTAATCATGTGCGGGATCTAAGCTTCCATGCCATTAACAGGACTGGGTAGAGACAGTAGAGTAGATCGATTGTCTAGCCCCCTGCCTGAAGATCCTGCAGATGCTCTCCTAACCGAGATGCTGGTTCCGGCGCCTTACGAGGTGCCGGTGAAGAAGGCCAAGAAGAAGGCCACGAGGACCCGAAAGGGTCTCCGGCGCAAGGTTATATCGGACTCATCGTCCGATAACTCCAAAGCGCACTCCTCCCACGAAAACGAGGAGAAGGAAGAGGAAAGTCCCCCCCCCCCCAGCCGGGGAGACAAGAAAAGGAAGTCCGCCCCAACCGGGGAGGCCGAAGGGTCCAAGAAGGGAAGGACCCTCCTTCTGGACTGCTCCACGACGGCCGCCTACAGCGACAACGAGTGGTTACCCAGGGACAAGCCCCTAGCGAAGTCGTAAGTATCCGGATACCATAGTAATTCATGGTATGTTTTATTGCACTGCTTCTTCTTACGCCGATTATGATTATGCAGTCCGTCCCGAGCCCGTCTCGACGTATCTTCGTCGGACGGCTCTTTGGACTCGTCGGATATGAATAGAGATTCACTTCCGACCGCTTCCACCCCTTCCCCTACGGACAACGTCGATGTGTTCTCTCAAAAGGCACCGAGCCGAGGGGAGGTAGTCCTGGGGGCGCCTCGAGGCGACCTTCCAGACCCTGGGCGCAAAGGGAGCAAGACTCCCACGGGCCGAACACTGCGCCTGAACCTTCGACGGTTCTGGACTCCGGCAGGCGATCCCCCGTTAAGAGGGGCAAGCCGCCCGTGCCAGCGGGCTTTGTCCATCCAGAGTTACCGGACAACTTGCTGGAAGCGCTTCACGGCGCTTCCGTCGACGAAGAGCATCGCACTATCATGAGTGCGGTGATCGAGAAAGTTCAATCCACCAAAAACGGACTAACCGAAGCTTGTGCCAGCCTCCTAATAGGCCTTCAGGTAAGCAATCAAAATATAGGAAAATATTACCGCATAGACAGTAGCCTCTGATGCTCTGTGGCGTTCGCGAAGAAAGGCCGAATAGAGGATCAAATAATGACTCAGGAGTCTAATCATAATATGTCTATGTGCATATGCAGGCTTCACTGCTGGCCGCTGCCACACGTACTGCGGAGGTCGCTGCACTGAAGCAGGACCTTGAGCGGTCCGAGGAAGAGCTCGGCCTTACCAAGAGGCAGCTCGAGGAGAGCAAAGGTAAGCAATACCTTGTCTATATATTAAAAAGAAATTCGGTTGTAAAGTAATAGGATCATCATGAATTTGCCAGGGGCCACGATCGAGGTGGCGACCCTGAAGAAGGCGCTGTCTGAGGCCGAAGACAAAGGGGGTAGGGAGCGCATTGAGCGGGAAAAGCAAGAAGCCCAGGTAGGCAAGGTGCAGCAAGAGCTCGAGGCTCTCGCTAAAAAACACGAGTCCTTGGAGCTTGACTCTAAGACGCAAGAGTCCGAGCTTGCGAAGGCGCTCAAAAGCACACAGAGCGCCAAGGCTGAAGCCCACAAGGCCGTCCAGGAGATTGATGCAGTGAAGAAGATAGCAGCGGGTAAGGAATTCATTATGCAAAGCAAGCATGTGAAGGAAACTTTCATTTTACTTACCCGAGTTAGGAGCTATCTAGGAGCGTTCGCAGATCTTCCCCGCAATGTACTGGATGCCGCAGAGTTTTACCGAGCTGAGGAGGGGAGCTCGACGGAAAAGTTTTTCTGGTCTCAGTATACTAGGACCGAACACCCCAATGCCCTTGAGCGACCAGCTGAAGCAACTGGTCGAGCTTCACAAGGCGGTCGAACAGGCCATGAAGGGTCTTATAGTTCGGATGTTGCCTGGCGATCCCCTGCCTAGCAGCTACTTCGGTATGGTGAGGCAGCTTGTGGATGCCTGCCCATGGCTTGAAGTCATAAAGCGGTCCGTCTGCATCGAGGGTGTATGCAGGGCTTTTGCCCAGGCGAACATGCACTGGGCGAAGCTGGACGCCGTAAAGCTGGTGAAGGAGGGGCCGCCGGAGGGCAAGGAGCATCGCTGCCCCAAAATGTATTATGACAGTGTCCTGAAGGGTTCCCGCCTTGTGGCGGAGGAATGTGCTAGAGATGTAATTTTTGAATGAACATGCTCATGTGATCCTGTAATGTGAAACGAGTTCATTTGCGCTATGCAATGCTTTTTGAATTTAAAATATTACCTTCTGTGTGGCCGTTTATAAAATCTGAGAGTTGGCCAGTCGTCGGCTTCTGCTCCCATGTAACTAGTACTGGGGTGTTCGGGATAAAACTGAGCACTCTTTATCCCAATTTTGGGTCCTTCGAGGGAGGTGTTCAGCACAACGAACCAGGCAATCAGACTATAAGGCTTTATCACTCTCACTTAGCCATCGAAGTCTACAATTTTAAATTTTGGCGAAGCCCCTAGTATTCGGAAGGCCGAATTTGGGGCGCTATATACGCCTAAGTCGGGCAAGGCCGACTCCTCGCCTGAAGCGGGAAATCTCTTTAAGGACTTGAGACCTGTCAAACAGCGACCAGCTCTCGACTTATCATGACAGTCAATTTTCGGCTTTCTCTACTGAGGTGCTCATCCAGAAGAACCAGGACACAATTGCAGTAGTTCTCCCAGCGCTACCTTAGCTGATATAGCGGAATGTAAGGTACCAAAACATGGGAGCCGGGCAAACCCAACTATTGATCCAATAAATGATTCGGAGCTGATGCATATAATGCTATAAGTTCGGGGTGCCGCACTATCGAAAGTGTTCGGACTTCTCACGCCGTATTATGGGGTAAACGAAAGCCCCTGGCGTACTGACCGTACCAGAATGTACGGGTGCAAGTTGTTGTAAATGAACATATAAGAAAAAAGGGATGGATAATGCAATAATAGACTAATGTTATGCATTGTTATTTAAATAATACGTCGAAGCGTACTGATACAAGTAGTGGAATAAGCAAAAAATAGGACTATTTGACATGTCCTATCCAAGGGCAAGCTGCGTATGGGTAGTAAAAAGAGGATATATTGTTTGTTATTAGAGACCACCTGGGGGTTCCCTTGTACATCTTAGCTGTATGCCTCCTTGGTTGTTCCTTCCCGTAATGTGTCCGGCAATCATACTGCCGGAAAGGGCTTCGAGAGAGTAAGGTCCTGAAAGAGAAAGAATGATAAAGGTATGCAACCCCTAGGGCGGCTAAGCCACATTGCGAGACGTGCCCTGATCGTGCCCCCTCCTATACCCATGTTATTTTCAATGCGTAATTATGTACGCGCGGCACGAATTTCGTCACTTGACTAGAACTGGGATGGGGGCCGAATTTCGAGGTGAGCTCTGAACGTGCTACGCGATCCTGTTGCAGGTTACTCCGGACTCGCTTGACGGTGTCCAGGGGCTGTATCGCCGAATTGGTGGTTTGCCTTAAAAGGCTGCTTTTTGCTTCTGCTGCGAGGGCCGCAGTGTGCTCTTCTGTGCGGAGCGAGCGTTCTGTGTTTCCATTGACTGTTATGACCCCCCTAGGTCCTGGCATCTTGAGCTTGAGGTATGTGTAATGCGGTACCGCATTGAATTTTGCAAATGCGGTTCGCCCGAGCAGTGCATGATAGCCACTATGGAACGAGACAATATTGAAGATTAACTCCTCGCTTCGGAAGTTTCCCGGAGATCCAAAGACCACTTCCAGTGTGATTGAGCCCGTCCAATGGGCCTCTACACTTGGGATGATGCCCTTAAAGTTGGTTTTGGTGGGTTTGATACTCGAGGGATCTATACCCATTTTGCGCACTGTATCCCGATAGAGCAGGTTCAGGCTGCTGCCGCCGTCCATAAGGACTCGAGCGAGGTGAAATCCGTCGATGATGGGGTCTAGGAACAATGCGGCAGATCCGCGATGATGGATACTAGTTGGGTGGTCCCTGCGATCGAAGGTGATCGGACAAGAGGACCATTGGTTGAATTTTGGGCCGACGGGCTCCATCGCATAGACATCCCTTAGTGCACACTTCCGTTCCCTCTTAGGAATGTGGGTTGCGTATATCATGTTCACCGTCTTCACTTGTGGGGGGAACCTCTTATGTCCTCCCGTGTTCGGCGGCCGGGGCTCCTCCTCGTCATCACTATGCAACCCCTTGTCCTTGTTTTCGGCATTCAACTTGCCGGCCTGCTTGAACACCCAGCATTCTCTATTGGTGTGATTGGCTGGCTTATCGGGGGTGCCATGGATTTGACACGAGCGATCAAGTATGCGATCCAAACTGGACGGGCCCGGAGTACTTCTTTTGAATGGCTTTTTCCGCTGACCAGATCTAGAGCCTTTGAATCCGGCTTTGACTGCCGTATCATCGGCGTTATCGTCGTTGTTGCGGTGCTTGTGTCTGTTACGACGTGGTCTGCCGTTGGCATCTTTGGTATCCGAAGTGCCAGGATTCCTTGATGTGTTGTTGCTGCGAGCCAGCTAGCTATCCTCGCCCGCGCAAAAGAGGGTCATGAGTGTCGTGAGGGCTGCCATAGACTTCGGCTTCTCCTAGCCGAGGTGCCAAGCGAGCCACTCACCACGGATGTTATGCTTGAATGCTGCTAAGGCCTTTGCATCCGGACAGTCGACAATTTGGTTTTTCTTAGTTAGGAACCATATCCAGAATTGCCTGGCCGATTCCCCTGGCTGCTGAGTTATATGGCTCAAGTCATCAGCATCCGGTGGTCGCACAGAAGTGCCCTGGAAGTTCTCAAGGAATGCGTCTTCCAAATCCTCCCAACTGCCGACGGAGCTGCTGGCAAGCTATTCAGTCAATGCTGAGCTGGTCCTTTGAGTTTTAGTGGGAGGTACTTGATGGCATGCAGATCATCACCGCGAGCCATGTGGATGTGGAGGAGGAAATCCTCAATCCATACAACGGGATCTATTGTACCATCATACTATTCGATATTTTCGGGTTTAAAACCCTTTGGGAATTCGTGATCCATAACTTCATCAGTGAAGCATAGGGGGTGTGCGGCGCCTCTGTGTCGGGCTATATCACGACCCAATTCATATGAGTCTTATTTGCTGTATTCGGCCCAGCCGGATTTACTTTTAGTGTATCTGGCGTGACGGGCATCGTCCCGCGTTGGCGCGCGCCCCCGTGACCCCATATACAGACCTTGCATGTTTTGCCCTGCTTTCCAATACGTCTCGCAGGTCCCGTGTGTTGCCCCGGGCCTTGGTATTTTTGTTTGAGTGGCGGCGGGGTGCAGGCTGAACTTCGGGCTGAAACGCCTCTCTGGCTCGGCAACGAGGTGGCCAGTCAGCCGCTTCGTACACTGGTGATGTAGGTTTCAATGCTTCCTCCTCGAGTCGGGGTAGCGATCTGCACTTTGGGTAACTCTTGGAGGGGCACTCGAGTTCGTATTCCTCGGCCGCAAGGACTTCGGTCCATCTGTCTGCTAGCAAATCTTGATAAACTCGAAGCTGTTGTTGCTTTTTCTTCAAGCTATTTGATGTGGCTATAAGCCGGCACTTGAAGCACTCCTGCTCAACGAGATCCTTAGGCACGATAAATTCTTCGTCGCCGAGGCTCACCTCGTCTTTGAAGAGAGGCATGTAATTGTCCTCCTCCGATTCTCTATCTGCTGCCCGCTCTGGAGGGCTAGCTTGTTCACCCTCCTGCTCTAAATCGTGCTGGAGGGGATTGTTGTCGTCTTCGGCACTATCCGGAGTGTTATTTTATCTTGTGCCGGTATCACTACTTTTGCTATGGCGGGACTTAGAGCGGCGCCGCTGAAGCCGGTGCTTGGGTTGCTTCTTGGAGGGGACATCCCTCGTTGTCTCGTCGCCATTGCCTTCTTTGGGGGTGTCCACCGTGTATATATCATATGATGAGGTGGCGGTCCGGCGCCCTATGGGCAGTGGTTCCTGTTCGTCTCCTGCATCGTCGTCCATACCGTCGATGTCTTTGGAGTCAAAGTCGAGCATGTCGGTTAAACAGTCGATAGTGGCTACTAAGTGGGTGGTGGGTGGGGAGCGAAGTTCTTCGTTGTCTGCATCCCATTCTAGCTGGACATAGTTCGGCCAAGGTTCTCCTGACAAGGAGAGAGATCTTAATGAATTTAGCACGTCGCCAAAAGGTGAGTGCTGAAAGATATCCGTGGTGGTGAACTCCATGATCGGCACCCAATCGGATTCGATAGGCATGGACGTAGGCGGCTCGGAGTCCGTGGACGGAGACGAATCCAGTGGTTCGGCAACACGGCTCTCGTAAGGGGTGAAGTCAGTATCCGGCTCTATCGCCACTGAGAGTACAGCCTCCATGGCGGGGTCTATCCACCCGTCCTCGGATGGCGCAATTTGCTCCGAATTGAAGGCCGGAGTAGTTGCAGGTGTGATCTTCCGAACACTGTCCGACGACATAGCTAAATCATGCTCGTCGTGATCGTGCGGCGCACCTGGTATAGGCTCGACTCCTTTGAAGATCAAGTCTCCGCGGATGTCGGCAGTGTAGTTCGAGTTTCCAAACCTGACCTGATGGCCAGGGGCGTAGCTCTTGATCTGCTCCAGATGGCCAAGCGAGTTGGCCAACAGTGTGAAGCCGCCGAATACGAAGATCTGTCCATGGAGGAAAACCTCACCCTGGACCGCATCGTTACCGATGATTGAAGGAGCCATCAAGCCTTACGATGACGGCATACTGGAACTCTCAATGAAAGCACTAAAGTCTGTGTCAAAACCGGCAGATCTCGGGTAGGGGGTCCCGAACTGTGCGTCTAAGGCGGATGGTAACAGGAGGCAGGGGACACGATGTTTACCCAGGTTCGGGCCCTCTCGATGGAGGTAATACCCTACTTCCTGCTTGATTGATCTTGATGATATGAGTATTACAAGAGTTGATCTACCACGAGATCGTAGAGGCTAAACCCTAGAAGCTAGCCTATGGTATGATTGTTGTCGTCCTACGGACTAAACCCTCCGATTTATATAGACACAAGAGGGGCCTAGGGTTACACAGAGTCGGTTACAAGAAAGAAGATCTACATATCCGTATTGCCAAGCTTGCCTTCCACGCCAAGGAGAGTCCCATCCGGACACGGGACGAAGTCTTCAATCTTGTATCTTCATAGTCCAACAGTCCGGCCAAAGGACATAGTCCGGCTGTCCGGAGACCCCCTAATGCAAGACTCCCTCAAGTGCCATAGCTGTGGTGCAAAACACGTTAAGATTGAGCTTTGCTACCTATGGGCTGACGAAGAACACGAAGAGAGCAACATGAAACCCGCATGAACCCTAATGGATCTACAGAGGGAAAAGGAAGGGCTTACAGCAGCTGTTGAGGATGCAGCGGCCGTTGGTGATGTAGAGGCGAAGTTCGATGACAGTGGCGGTGCTTGGAGGCAGGGGCGTCGCGAGGAGGAAGAAGAAGCAAAGAGATGGAGGGGAAAAAGGAAATGACCCTTGGCCCTATTTATAAAGTAAAGGGGAAGGTGACAGGCGCGAGAATCGAGGAGCCTGAATATTGGATATCTAACAGAGCGGTTGCCTTGATTGTCGGAAGGTCATTAACTGAAGGTGAGATGTTTCATTTGTAAATAACAAGGTGATGTCATAGCAATTTATCATGATCCTGGAGTGTGACGTCGTGATGGTTTACAAGATCAAGATGAAGATGCAAGGGAAGAATTTTTCTAAGTATTGAAGATTGACATGAATAAGTTCAAATCAATCTGGGGCCTAATGTTGGGGATATTACTACTTTACGTAAACCGGCCAGGAGTAGCCGGGTTAACTCTATGAAGATAGAAGCCCATAAAGACGTGAGGATGGTGGCGCTTTATGAAGGCCCTAGGCCCAAAGGCGGGTTAAGTCATGTAGATGTAAACCGACTCTCTCATGTAACTTGTATTGTAAGTTAGAAGGAATAGAAAATGAGCCGGACACGTTTATAATCCGGCCTCGGGACTCTGTAAACCGGCGGGCGTCAACCTATGTATATAATGGGATGACCCGACAGCGGTTTAGGGACAACACAACAAACAACAACTCGAGAGCCAGGCAAAGCTGATTCGCTCCCTGGTCATTGAAACCCTAGCAATACCAACACAACTAGACATAGGCTTTTACCTTCATCAAAGGGGCCAAACTAGTATAAAAACCCTCGTGTCCCTTGTCCGGTTTAACCCCTTTAAGCTAACCCATAGCGATGGCTCCACGACTAAGTCCTTTCACGAGGACATCTGCCGTGACAAAACCACGACAAGTTTCCTCTCCGTCTGCGACTCCACTGCCGTGTCTTCCCCATCTACAGGTCGTTCTAGTCTGGGGCCTCACCGTCGTCCATAGCCTCGCTATGATCGGCACGGCGTGGTTAACAAACGAGAGTCATCAGAAGAGGACTGTACGTGGAGAGCCTGAAGGCTGGGACCCAAGAGGTCCATGGTCGCACGCAAGGAAAGTTCCTCCTTATTAAGTTGTTTCCTCCCCCTGATAGCAGGGACCCACCGGCTGTATCTTCGCATGGAAGGAAGTGCCTCCTTGTTATGCAAAAAAACCATTCCTCCCGATGACAGTTGGGACCCAGAAGATTTGGTGGCTGACTAGTGGGCCTAATAAGCAGACGTGTACACAGGGCTTTGTCAACTTAATCAACAAATTATTCTAGCAGCTGGACCGTTGGATGTTAATCCAATAGTCGTGCTCCTTCTTCAACCTCTATTCTTGCTCATGTCTCCCGTGGGCGGTAGTGCTGCCGCTCACCCGGACCAGTCAAGTTTCCCACTCCTCTCCATCCGCAACTCCACTACCACATCTTCCCCATCTCTGGGTCGTTCCAGTCTGGGGCCTCGCCTTCGTCCACCGGCCTTGGTGCGCTCGGCACGGTGTGGTCAACGTGGTCAACAACCGAGAGTCGTCGGAAGATGACTGTACGTGAGAGGCTAACAGTGGAGACGCACCACGGCCATGGACGCCTGCATGCAACTGCATCCTTTTTAACCTGAAAAATAATGTTTTCTCCCCCTGACTGCTGGGACCCACTAGCTACATCTTCGCACACAAAGAAGTGTGTCCTTATTACGGGCAAAAAAAATATCCCCCTGACATCTAGGACCCAGCAGCTATATCTTCCCATGCAAGGAAGTGCGTCCTTATCCTCCCTAACAGCTGGGACCCACCCGGTCGAAGCATATGTACTGTTGCCTGTCTTGTCGGAACGTGTACATACATACTGGTCGATCGGTCTCTCTGCAAGTATCAACCGTGGCCGAGTAAGTAGCAGCACATGTCATAGTAGAGCCCCCCACGTAGCAGTTCAGGTTGTCCCGTCTAAACCATGTACACGTACATACATCCATACGCCAAAAATACGGCCAAGTACGTACATACGGGCGGGGTCTCGAACGGCTACTCGCACATACGCACGGCCAGGGCTCGTGTACATGGCTGGGTCAGAACGGAGAAGCTGCACCATCGTCATGTTCATGGGGAGGCAACAGAATGCGTCGTGTTCATCGGGAGGCAATGGAACACGTGCTGTTCGTCGGGAACCAACCGGCTTAGACGGAACAGCCGATGGAAACGAGGCCTCGCGTACCGCAGAACGAAGGAAATGGCCTTGTGTTCGACCGGCCACGCTTGAAACGGGATCCTGTTCATCAGGAGGGGTATGGTGTACCGCAAAATGGAGGAAAGAGACCTCCTACGGGGGAAACGGGGTCCTGTTGATCAGGAGAGTTGTGGCATACCGCAAAACAGAACTCCACGGGATACTGTTCATCTTGACCGTCGACGGCCTCCACGGGATACTGTTCATCCACCATCGACCTCCTCCAGCCTCCACCTGCGACTGTTCATCCACGGGCTCCTGTTCATCTAGCCTCCACTACGCGCTCCTCTATCGTCTACTGTTCAACCAGCCCTCTCCACGGGGTCCCGTTGAACAAGCCCTCCATAGGCTACTGTTCAACCAGACCTCTCCGCGGGGTCCTGTTCAACCACCCCTCCATGGGCTACTGTTCATCCATCCCTCCATTGGCTACTGTTTATCTAGCCCTCCACCGACTAATGTTCATCCAGCCCTCCACGGGGTTCTGTTCATCCACCGACTCGATCGATCGCGGTACTGTTCATCCAATGGCAACGGCCTCTACTACCACGGGGTCCTGTTCATCCAACCCCCCCGGGAACTGTTCATCAAAACCCCACAACAACACTCACTGTTCATCAAGGGAAGGAGGCAACAGTGTTCAATCAGCTTCAGTTAGCATAAGTAGCAAAGGAATCACTCGGCTTCAGTTAACAGCAAGGGATCGATAGATCGCTTGGGTTCAGTAACGCGTGGCCTGCAGTGCAATTGCTCAGGTTTAGTTAGAGCCCAACGCCTCGCCCGGGTTCAGTTAGAGCCCAACACCTCAAACACACACGCGTATGTACGAGAGATACGCACATCGCTCGGCCCCCCACCACCCACTGTAACCGGGAACTCCCCGATATTTTCCTCGCCCTCGCTTCTACCACGGTTTTTTCCGTCATGGACGGCCCAAAGAATGTCGTGCAGCTGCATCTCCGGCCCGCCTAGGACGAAAAGCCCATTTTCTGTCATGATTTTTTGTCATAGAAGTAGGACCCCACCACATCTATGATGATACCGGGTTTTGTCACAATTATCGTCATAGAAGTGTTATAAGTATGACAGGAAAAATTTCCTTCGGCCCAAAATGTCTCGGATGTGTCTTTTTTTGTAGTGAGGGCTGGAATACAAATGAGTCAGCGGAAGCAACAATATTCGAGTACAAACATACGTTAAAAAGGTTTGCCTTAAGAAGGCTAGCACAAAAGCAACATAGATCAGAAAGGCAAGTCCTCCTACCTGGGAGCCACCTAACTACTCCTTGTCGTCGACGACCGTCATTTAGTAGTCGGCACCCTCAGGGTAGTAGTAGTCGTTGGTGGTGGCATCTGGCTCCTCGAATCCATCATCTGATCGCAACATCCGTAAGAAGAAAGTAAGGGGGAAAAGGTAGCAAAGCAACCGTGAGTACTCATCCAAAGTACTCGGAAGACTTACATCAGAACTATGCTAAGTATGCATCGGTATCAAAAGAATGGGGTAATATCTGTGGACTGAACTACAGAATGCCAGAATAGAGAGAAAGGTGAAGCTTATCAAAGACTAGCATCTTCAAGCATCTTGTAGCATATAGAAGAGTAAAGAATAGCATAATATAAAGTAGTAGTATGTTGTGGTAACCACAGCCAAATATCCTTTTTTCACACCCTGTGAGAAAGCAATCCCGGAGACATCATACCCATTTCACATCTCAGCATCCAGTTCTAGTTGTAAAGATCGGGATACAACTCCAAGTTTTCCTCTTACCATGGACACGACTATTCGAATAGATTTACTTCCCTGCAAGGGTGCACCATGTTACCCGACACGCTCGATCACTCTGGTCGGACACACTTTCCTGGGTCATGCCTGGCCTCGGAAGATCAACATGTCGCAGCCCTATCTAGGCCCAACAAAGAGGTCAGCATGCCGGTCTATATCCTAAGGGTGCAGGGGTACTAGGCCCATCGCCCTTTGCACTCCTGCAGGTTGCATGGGCCGCCGATGAGAAGACTTGGCAACCGCCATTACAAAGGTGGTTGCTTTATGCGATCCAACTCGGTGCACGCCGCTCAGTCGCTGACGTCTGGAAATCTTCGGCTGATACTACGACATCGGTTGCCCATATCTTGTCCCACATGGCGGTTAATGCGTATAGGCCAGTGGCCAACTCAGATCAAATATGCAAATCCATTAGTGTCTTGGGAGCACACAGTAACGAGAAGAGACTCACGATCATGTGACCCTGCCTCCCTGTCTCGTGGACTTACGGCAAGGGCCTGAAATGTCCGGTCGTGCCACGTAGAAATCTCGCGGGTACCCTCCAGGTCAACCCGACTACACATCAACTCGTGGGTACCCCTCAATGCCGACTCGACTTTAGTAACATGGTTCTTTTGTAAAGTCAAAGTAACTGTGTCTAAAACTGTCAGGACCCCGACTCAATGCCACATCGATCTAGCATGTAACACCTCATATCACTTTGCGGCCTCACGCACGGTATTCCCACGGGTGTCGCCTTACCTTAGCCCGGGACCGTTTGCGCCTTTTGGTACGCGTATATGACAGTGTCGCTAGCATCCATATGATAAGGAGCCCGGGCTGACATGGCTAGTCGTAAACCCAAAGTGGCACAGGCTTACAGGGACAGGCATCCATGACCCAGCATCGAACGTGTCGGTCATCAGCGAGTGAATCCAGGCTGTAGCACTGGGCTAGCAGGACTCCGGTGAACCGGGCTGTAGCAGGCTAACAGGACTCCGGTATTCATCGCGTGACATTTCCCCGAAGGGACAGACACAGGAACGAAGAAGGACACATGCCGGCCAGCCTAAGTGTTCCGGAGCAGTAGCAAGCTACCATGGCTCGGTGGAAACACTAGGAGACATTTCCCGGTAAGAGAGGCTACTAAAGATAAACAACTAGATAGTCAGATCCCACACATACCAAGCATTTCAATAACATACACACAATATGCTCGATATGTGCAAATACAACATGGCATCACGACATGACTCTACGACACAAGTAAATATTCAATAGGCTCCGAGGAGCGAGATATTACAAACAGGGGTCTCACGACCCAACAATCAGAGCATACAAGTCAAAGCACATGCGGAAGCTTAACATGTCTGAGTACAGACATCTATAAATGAAAAAGGCTGAGAAGCCTGACTATCTACCAATCCTACCGAGGCACAAGATCGTAGCTGAGGTAACAAGCTAAACGTCGAAGTCCACGTGGAACTACTAGTGAGACCGAAGTCTCTCTGCAAAAACATAAAATAGGCAAACGTGAGTACAAATGTACCCAGCAAGACTTACATCAGAACTAACTATATATGCATCATTATCAACAAGGGGATGGTGGGGTTTAACTGCAGCAAGCCAGCTTTGACTCGGTGGCTATCCTGAACTACGACTGCAATGTAACTCTTTTGAGGTGGCGCACACGAGTCCACATATTCACCATATCAATACACCACTATGGATCCGCTCCCATCTCCCTACGAGAACGCCATCCATAGCACTCACGCTTATCTTGCGTATTTTAGAGTATCCACTTTCACTTGTCTATGAACTGATATAAGCAACCCAGAAGTCCTTTTCCGCGGACACGGCTATTCGAATAGATGATGTTAACCCTGCAGGGGTGTACTTCTTCACACACGCTCTCACCACTTACCGCCGTTTACACAACATGTACTCGGCAACCTTCAAGCGGAAGCCCAACGTGGGTGTCAGCCACGGCCTGCCTAAACACTCAAGTCTCTAGTCCAGGTTTATCGCCTATTCGGGTTCCATCCATGAGGAGATCCGGCCGGAGTTTCGCTCACAGCCCCAAACGATGTGAACAGGGTTCCGTGACACCAAACGGGCGCCCGGTTTACCCGGCCACGTGCCTACCGCATCACAGCCCACCCCTACGGTCAGCGCTGCGCACGGCCTCCAGCATACTACAAACACCAGAAACTACTTGCAACTCCTGGAAAGAGGACAAGGGTGATCAAGAAGCCGAGAGGGTCCATTGGTTTCGGGCCCAATGCATGGTAGTAGCTGAATCATGGATCACAAACACAGAACTCAGTTCCTGAGGATGGCTGCAATGAGACAACCCACCATGTACTCCTACATGGCCTCTCACCGCTACCTTTACCAAATCGTGTTCACACACTTAGCTCACACACAGTAGGACATGTTCACACACCTCTGATTCATCCCCGATGAATCAGACCTGACACAACTCTAAGCAGTAGCAGGCATGACAAACAAGCATGAATGAGTAGGCACAACAGGGCTCAAACAACTCCTACTCATGCTAGTGGGTTCCATCTATTTAATGTGGCAATGACAGGTCATGCAAAGGATAAAGGGGTTCAGCTACCGCAGCAAGTAACAGATGAATCGGTGTTGTCCTAATGCAGTAAAAAAGAGCAGGAGCGAGAGAGTGGGATTTTATCGGAATGAACAAGCGGGTTTTGCTTGCCTGACACTTCTGAAGATAGCATTGAGTCTTCATCAGTGTCAACGATCACATCATCGGTATCACGTCTATCGAGAGGGGACAATACCGGCAACACAGAAGGAACACGATCAATGCAATGCGCAATATGATGCATGCTATGACATGGCAATATGAATGTGTGTTGAGCTAATGCACCTGGCTATGATTTAAATGAAGTTGGTTTGAATACATGATTCAAATTCCAACTCCATATATGATTATTTAAATGCCCTTTAATTTATTTTTGCTAAACAGCAGCTATAAGTTGTTCTAACATGCATGAAAATAGTACAGATGGATAGATTGGATTTTTCTGATCATTTTTCATATATAATTTATCTCATTTGGAGTTACGGTTGAATTTCTATGATTTTTAGAAGTTTTTACAATTTATGGAATTTCCTGAATAATATAAATCCAGAAATGAATTATGGCGTCAGCACCACGTCACAGTGACGTCAGCAGGGTCAACTGGGCACCCCAGGTCAAACCTGACGTGTGGGGGCCACACGTCAGTGACACAGGAGCTAATCCCGGTCAAACCCAGCGTTGACTGGGGTTTGACCAGGGGTGGGGCTCACTGTCAGTGGCTGTGGGGGTGTTTAGCGTGGTCATTAGTGCTAACTAAATCAGCGCCACGTCAGCTGCCGGCGTTTAACCGCCGGCAACCTCAGATCGCGGCGGCGTCCGCGTCGGGTTTGCGCTACAGGGCACCGTTTTACTCGTGGTTTGCGGCTACGGCTAGCTGGCAAAGCAGCGCATCTAATGGAGCGAACGGGAGGAGCTGGGGTGGCCTGAGTCGACGGCGGCGAGCTCCAAGGCGGCGGCCGGAGTTCGGGCACCTGCGGGTTTGGCGTTGTGGTGCTCGGGAGGGGAAGCTGGTGGGTTCTACGTGCTCCTAGTGAGGTTTGGGGCACGGTGGTGTGCCCGGCTTTGAGCCACGATGGCTCTGGCCACGACGGTGACGAGGCACGACGGCGGCGAGCTCTCGGGTCCGGCGGAAGCAATGGCTGGAGCGGCCAAACGGCATGGGAAGAAGAGGGGAACGGTTCAGCGGCTCACCGCGAGTCCAACGAGCGCAAGGGCGAGGCCGGGGACGCTCTGTGGGCGGCGAATCAAGCGACGACGGCCGTCGGTGCAGAGGAAGAAGATGGCGTCGGTGACGGTGCTCCAGGGCGTCCGGCATCTTGTGGCTCCGTGGTAGGGACGGGGACGTCACGGCGGAGCTCGGGGGCGTGTCGGAGAGGCGAGGGAGGACCTGTGGCCGCGGTGGTTCTAGTCGGCGGCGATGGCTGCGTTCGGGTTCGGGCGAGAGAGAGGGAGCAGATGGGCGGGGCCTCGAGGAAGAGTGAGAGGGGTCCGAGGGGGTGGCGTGGCGCACCTAGCGACGTCCAGGAGCAAGCAGCAAGCATGAGGTGGCCGGCGCGTGCGCGCGCGCGTCGGGCACACGCCCTCCTGCCTACTGGCAGGAGGTTGAAGACGGTGGTGACTGCGGTGGGCTGGGCCGCACAGTGCTGGACCAGCACAGGAGCTGGGCCGGCTCTGGTGGGCTGCACGGGTGAGGCCAGGTAAGTTTTCTCTCCTCTTTGCTTTTATTTCTATTTAATTCTGTTTTTCTATTTTCTGTAGTTTGTTTTGATTTGATTTAAAAATATCAAATCATTTTATAAAATCCTGGAAACAACTATGGGTGCTTTCTGAATTATTTCAGTGACCCTTAACAATTTCCAACATTTATTTGAACATTTAAATTATTTATAGTATTTAAATGCCCAAGGTCAAATACAATAGGATTTAATTCAAAAATCCAGAATGGCCTAGAAATATGTGCATCATTGTTGGCAGGGGTTTTCACCTTTAACAAAAATAATGAACTTTCCTAAAGGGCATTCTGGGTTTATTGAAAATATTTTTATTTGATCCTAATTGCATTTTATTTAGTGCTAGGGTTTGTCATCCCCAGTTCAAGTTTCATGAACTTTAAACATGATGCATGAATGCCTTAATGCAACTAATGACAAACAAATTCTAGGGCTGTGACAACTCACCCCCACTAACAAAAATCTCGTCCCTAGATTCAAGCGTAGGGTAAGGTGAAGGGGAAACACAAACTAGCACGATCTTCAGGATCCAGGTTGCACTTCAATTGAACGTTGATTCGTTCACCATCATTGTCTCGAAGTCTTGCCTTGAGAACTCCAACTAACATGACAACGAGGGGAAAGGAAAGACCCTAAAAAAATTGTTCTTCTCGAAGGTCGAACAACTCAGGATTAACTCTCGGAATGAGACATAACAACATCTCTCGAGCTGAGAGACGAAGCACACATCCATAGGAATGGAGTGAAGCAGATGACGAAGGTTCACTAGGTAGACAACAATTTCACGCTTAAGAAGGTGGTAATCGGTTGTCAGCGCAGCGAGGAGTTGAGTTTCCATGATACCATAACGATGCACCTTAGGGAAGGTGACTCGTAGAAATATCCCCTTAAGTGGCAAAAAGAATTACCTTTGATTCAGAGATCATTGAAGCTCTTTAAACCAGCCTAAGGCAATTCTCGAGCGATCGTTTGGAGGGGGTCGGTAGAATGGCATACTCGGACTTGGATGATGTGGATTACCTTGTTGAAGACAACGTAATGGATGAATTTGCTTACCACCGGAAATGGAAGAGACCCATGGTAGAATGGCACATTGGCGGTGCAAGCTGGGAACAAAATGCAAATGCTGGGAATGATTCTGGTAACTGGGGGAAGAACCCAACAATAGAGAGTGGATTCACTGTTTGAAAGGTCATAGCATTGCCGAGGAAACTGAGAGCACTATACAGTTAATGTCGACGATCAAACCTAGCACTTGCGCGTGCTCTCAAGAACTTGAGCATTTCCATAATCATCAAGATTTTACCAATATCCGTGTCAAGGATCCTGGCAACACAACTTACTACCATGATGAATACCGGTGGAAGATGCAGATGCAAAGGAAGATAACACTTTCTCAGATTTCACCCTTGGCGGGGCCAAGGAAATAAAATCTGGATGATCGACCGAGAGACATTTAGCACTCCGCTTCTAATGTTCTTCTTGATGTACTAGCGTATCCCATTCCTTGAAATGGTCTGGTATCTAGAACATCAAGTAAAGGTCGGACTTCGGGAGCACAAAAATCCATAAGGAGCAACTAGGGAGGTAAATCCTACGAAATCCTTATGGGGAGGTGGCCAACTTCATCAATCAAGATATTATAATAACAGGTCTTCTGGCTGGGTGTGTTGGCCACGACATCCACTTTACCAGTTATCGCGCGACCAATATTATAATTCTTGGGAAATATTCCAACCATCATATCTGCCTGAGATTCAGATCTGGTTGGTGTCAGGATATTCCAGACTCATCGAGTCTAGGAAGAAAAACGGAAGTTTGCAACACAAATCGACGAGATGACGTTGCGGGATTCTCGAGAGATGAACTACGATAGCAAGCTCCAAAACATGAGCTGGTTCTGCTACAAACATGTGAACACGTTGTCCAAGACAAGTATGACCACAAAGTAGTCTTATAATAAAACACTACCGAGTTCTGGTTGGGAACCATCAGCGAGGATATCGAAGTTCTTTCATAAGTCCGGATTAGCTCTTATGAAGATACTCCTTCTCCTTGAACAAATCAGTCAGTGGCTTGGTGTGCTAGGATACACATATGGAATGAAGGTTGCATGTCTCCAGACCACAGAATACTTCGCACGTGTGCATGACTGACTTGCGATGATTCCAGAGGAAGCAACATTGACTTTCTCGAATCCACGGCGGCAACTTGCATCAGATGCACAGGTATAAGAGTAAGTCACTTCTTTCATCTGAACATATGCTTCATGAACGGAACACGAAGATAATGCATATATAAGTTTCCAACACTAGCTTAATGTTCAACAAAATTATGGACAAGATAAAAATGTTGCTCATGGACTCAACAACAATTCATCCAGGTTTCCATATAAGTGGAATTCCACAATTATGTGAACAAGGTGATAGCATTGGTCAGACCCAAAAGATATAATGGTGTATGCTCGAAGAAACAACTACGAGTAAGACAACATTACGAATATCGTTGGTTCTGATTTGATTTGACGATAGCCCATACTCAAATCAAAGATGGGGTAGGACAATAGGTCCAACAACTGATCACAAGGACCAATTGATGAAGATATCATCTTTCTTCAACACACACACATACACACAAAGATATCCCTTAGCATGAACTAAGTCAGACAAGCTTTTATCTTCCAACTCTCCAGGTTGTTGTCTAGCTTAACCAACTAGCTCAGGGGTATCCAACACGGATTCTTGGAGAAAGGGTGGTTTACAGGATAAACCAACTTGATCACGAGCTCAACATAACAGTCAGGTGACAACCCGGTAACACATCCAAGAAGATATTTGGAAAGTCACGAACCACCGGTATGTTACTAAGCTCGAGAACAATCTTGCTTTTGAGGGCAAGACGACATGATCAGATGGGTGAGGACTTGAAATAATTCCTAACTCATTGGTCGAGGAGTGCACCAGAAATAGGGACTAGGTAGCACAATCAATCTTAGGGTGACGATTCAATAATCAGCACGCTAAGAATGAGGTTATCGTCCATTTAACTACCAAGCAACAGAGTTGCTAGCAATATTGATTTCACACGCCATGATTCATTTGTCGGCATTCCGGTTACAATAACACAGGAATCAAGGAATGAACAATGATGGCAAGAAGTATCACTGTACCAAGAGTTCATAGGATGGTGTGCAATTCCTATAACAATCTCGATATAAAATATGTAATACTCCAAGGTAGAGCAGAACAAAAGCTGGATTAGCAATTTGATCTGCGGAGCACAACTTCTTTGACCCAATCCTGGATAGGGAAGAGGTACTGGAGTTTGTTTCTCCTAGTCGTTCCGGATAGAATGGCTTGACGGACCACAAGAATAATAGACATCGATGAACGAATGCATGCATACTCTTGACTATCAATTGATAGACGAAGGTCAGTAGACAACTAAAGAGGGACAACTCAAAGGAACATATAACTTTCTGAGTTGTGGATGCATAGATTAGTATGTCGAATCAGGTTCAACAGGTTTCTTCCGGATAATCCATGCGGAAAGGTAGAACTGGCAGAGTCATAACATAGAATCGAGAACTCATCAAGAGCTCTGGTTGTGATCTTTTGGTTCAAGGAACTTCTGCCATAAACGGTTCATAGTATTTGGAAGAAGAAGATACCACGGACTTCAAGGACTATCGCAAAGGTTACTAATATCCTAAAGGCACTAGCAATTACTATCAACATGAAGTAGGTAGAGTGAATCTCGGGTTCAAGAACCCAGGAACAGAATACCTATTACTAAGTAGCATCACGGGATGCTTTCGAGAATGATGGCCAGAATCATCACACTGGGAACACAAATCATGGCTAAATTACTAGATGATCCCCTAAGACACCTAGGGTCATAATAATATCTCCAACATATATGTCAAGGTAACGGAGTACCTCAACTCACTGATTAGTGTGGTTAATCTGGCCCATGGGAACATTGAAACGGGAAGAAAGGATTTGCAAATGCATCAGACTACTTAGAAACCTGGGATGACTCGGACAGCATAACGGCTGTAAATGCTCAGAAAAGATTTGAGACATTTCACAAAAATGGTGGCATAACCACTCAGAAGCACAATATCAAGGTTTCGAGATCAACAACTAACATACGGAAGTAATAGGAACTGAAACGAGGCTTAAGTCCAACAGTTCTTTAAGTCTACGGACTAGTAACATGTGATCCTAATAGAAAGAAGAGATAGCCTAGTTCTTAATCCCCGTAGAAGAGAAGATGATGACTCGGATCAGAAGGCCATGAGGTATAAGGAGTAAAAAGAGCCTTACGTTCCATCCCACGATCAATTCCCTTATATAACTAAAGAATTTCTAGAGTCAACATCGACCAGTTTGGCTTGGTACTCCTACAGGCAGTCAAGCTCTGATACCAACGCTGTCAGGACCCCGACTCAATGCCACATCGATCTAGCATGTAACACCTCATATCACTTTGCGGCCTCACGCACGGTATTCCCACGGGTGTCGCCTTACCTTAGCCCGGGACCGTTTGCGCCTTTTGGTACGCGTATATGACAGTGTCGCTAGCATCCATATGATAAGGAGCCCGGGCTGACATGGCTAGTCGTAAACCCAAAGTGGCACAGGCTTACAGGGACAGGCATCCATGACCCAGCATCGAACGTGTCGGTCATCAGCGAGTGAATCCAGGCTGTAGCACTGGGCTAGCAGGACTCCGGTGAACCGGGCTGTAGCAGGCTAACAGGACTCCGGTATTCATCGCGTGACATTTCCCCGAAGGGACAGACACAGGAACGAAGAAGGACACATGCCGGCCAGCCTAAGTGTTCCGGAGCAGTAGCAAGCTACCATGGCTCGGTGGAAACACTAGGAGACATTTCCCGGTAAGAGAGGCTACTAAAGATAAACAACTAGATAGTCAGATCCCACACATACCAAGCATTTCAATAACATACACACAATATGCTCGATATGTGCAAATACAACATGGCATCACGACATGACTCTACGACACAAGTAAATATTCAATAGGCTCCGAGGAGCGAGATATTACAAACAGGGGTCTCACGACCCAACAATCAGAGCATACAAGTCAAAGCACATGCGGAAGCTTAACATGTCTGAGTACAGACATCTATAAATGAAAAAGGCTGAGAAGCCTGACTATCTACCAATCCTGCCAAGGCACAAGATCGTAGCTGAGGTAACAAGCTAAACGTCGAAGTCCACGTGGAACTACTAGTGAGACCGAAGTCTCTCTGCAAAAACATAAAATAGGCAAACGTGAGTACAAATGTACCCAGCAAGACTTACATCAGAACTAACTATATATGCATCATTATCAACAAGGGGATGGTGGGGTTTAACTGCAGCAAGCCAGCTTTGACTCGGTGGCTATCCTGAACTACGACTGCAATGTAACTCTTTTGAGGTGGCGCACACGAGTCCACATATTCACCATATCAATACACCACTATGGATCCGCTCCCGTCTCCCTACGAGAACGCCATCCATAGCACTCACGCTTATCTTGCGTATTTTAGAGTATCCACTTTCACTTGTCTATGAACTGATATAAGCAACCCAGAAGTCCTTTTCCGCGGACACGGCTATTCGAATAGATGATGTTAACCCTGCAGGGGTGTACTTCTTCACACACGCTCTCACCACTTACCGCCGTTTACACAACATGTACTCGGCAACCTTCAAGCGGAAGCCCAACGTGGGTGTCGGCCACGGCCTGCCTAAACACTCAAGTCTCTAGTCCAGGTTTATCGCCTATTCGGGTTCCATCCATGAAGAGATCCGGCCGGAGTTTCGCTCACAGCCCCAAACGATGTGAACAGGGTTCCGTGACACCAAACGGGCGCCCGGTTTACCCGGCCACGTGCCTACCGCATCACAGCCCACCCCTACGGTCAGCGCTGCGCACGGCCTCCAGCATACTACAAACACCAGAAACTACTTGCAACTCCTGGAAAGAGGACAAGGGTGATCAAGAAGCCGAGAGGGTCCATTGGTTTCGGGCCCAATGCATGGTAGTAGCTGAATCATGGATCACAAACACAGAACTCAGTTCCTGAGGACGGCTGCAATGAGACAACCCACCATGTACTCCTACATGGCCTCTCACCGCTACCTTTACCAAATCGTGTTCACACACTTAGCTCACACACAGTAGGACATGTTCACACACCTCTGATTCATCCCCGATGAATCAGACCTGACACAACTCTAAGCAGTAGCAGGCATGACAAACAAGCATGAATGAGTAGGCACAACAGGGCTCAAACAACTCCTACTCATGCTAGTGGGTTCCATCTATTTAATGTGGCAATGACAGGTCATGCAAAGGATAAAGGGGTTCAGCTACCGCAGCAAGTAACAGATGAATCGGTGTTGTCCTAATGCAGTAAAAAAGAGCAGGAGCGAGAGAGTGGGATTTTATCAGAATGAACAAGGGGGTTTTGCTTGCCTGGCACTTCTGAAGATAGCATTGAGTCTTCATCAGTGTCAACGATCACATCATCGGTATCACGTCTATCGAGAGGGGACAATACCGGCAACACAGAAGGAACACGATCAATGCAATGCGCAATATGATGCATGCTATGACATGGCAATATGAATGTGTGTTGAGCTAATGCACCTGGCTATGATTTAAATGAAGTTGGTTTGAATACATGATTCAAATTCCAATTCCATATATGATTATTTAAATGCCCTTTAATTGATTTGTGCTAAACAGCAGCTATAAGTTGTTCTAACATGCATGAAAATAGTACAGATGGATAGATTGGATTTTTCTGATCATTTTTCATATATAATTTATCTCATTTGGAGTTACGGTTGAATTTCTATGATTTTTAGAAGTTTTTACAATTTTATGGAATTTCCTGAATAATATAAATCCAGAAATGAATTATGGCGTCAGCACCACGTCACAGTGACATCAGCAGGGTCAACTGGGCGCCCCAGGTCAAACCTGACGTGTGGGGGCCACACGTCAGTGACACAGGAGCTAATCCCGGTCAAACCCAGCGTTGACTGGGGTTTGACCAGGGGTGGGGCTCACTGTCAGTGGCTGTGGGGGTGTTTAGCGTGGTCATTAGTGCTAACTAAATCAGCGCCATGTCAGCTGCCGGCGTTTAACCGCCGGCAACCTCAGATCGCGGCGGCGTCCGCGTCGGGTTTGCGCTACAGGGCACCGTTTTACTCGTGGTTTGCGGCTACGGCTAGCTGGCAAAGCAGCGCATCTAATGGAGCGAACGGGAGGAGCTGGGGTGGCCTGAGTCGACGGCGGCGAGCTCCAAGGTGGCGGCCGGAGTTCGGGCACCTGCGGGTTTGGCGTTGTGGTGCTCGGGAGGGGAAGCTGGTGGGTTCTACGTGCTCCTAGTGAGGTTTGGGGCACGGTGGTGTGCCCGACTTTGAGCCACGGTGGCTCTGGCCACGACGGTGACGAGGCACGACGGCGGCGAGCTCTCGGGTCCGGCGGAAGCAATGGCTAGAGCGGCCAAAGGGCATGGGAAGAAGAGGGGAACGGTTCAGCGGCTCACCGCGAGTCCAACGAGCGCAAGGGCGAGGCCGGGGACGCTCTGTGGGCGGCGAATCAAGCGACGACGGCCGTCGGTGCAGAGGAAGAAGATGGCGTCGGTGACGGTGCTCCAGGGCATCCGGCGTCTTGTGGCTCCGTGGTAGGGACGGGGACGTCACGACGGAGCTCGGGGACGCGTCGGAGAGGCGAGGGAGGACCTGTGGCCGCGGTGGTTCTAGTCGGCGGCGATGGCTGCGTTCGGGTTCGGGCGAGAGAGAGGGAGCAGAGGGGCGGGGCCTCGAGGAAGAGTGAGAGGGGTCCGAGGGGGTGGCGTGGCGCACCTAGCGACGTCCAGGAGCAAGCGGCAAGCATGAGGTGGCCGGCGCGTGCGCGCGCGCATCGGGCACACGCCCTCCTGCCTACTGGCAGGAGGTTGAAGACGGTGGCGACTGCGGTGGGCTGGGCCGCATAGTGCTGGACCAGCACAGGAGCTGGGCCGGCTCTGGTGGGCTGCACGGGTGAGGCCAGGTAAGTTTTCTCTCCTCTTTGCTTTTATTTCTATTTAATTCTGTTTTTCTATTTTCTGTAGTTTGTTTTGATTTGATTTAAAAATATCAAATCATTTTATAAAATCCTGGAAACAACTATGGGTGCTTTCTGAATTATTTCAGTGACCCTTAACAATTTCCAACATTTATTTGAACATTTAAATTATTTATAGTATTTAAATGCCCAAGGTCAAATACAATAGGATTTAATTCAAAAATCCAGAATGGCCTAGAAATATGTGCATCATTGTTGGCAGGGGTTTTCACCTTTAACAAAAATAATGAACTTTCCTAAAGGGCATTCTGGGTTTATTGAAAATATTTTTATTTGATCCTAATTGCATTTTATTTAGTGCTAGGGTTTGTCATCCCCAGTTCAAGTTTCATGAACTTTAAACATGATGCATGAATGCCTTAATGCAACTAATGACAAACAAATTCTAGGGCTGTGACAAAAACAGCAAGGGGGAAACGCGAGGAATCACCCTCGATGGATTCCCACTTGATGTACCTATCAAGGTGGACTTGGAGGAATCACCCTCGATGGTCCACACTTGAGGGGTTGCACGACAGAGTCATTATCAGGAGTGGTGAAAGAGGAATCACCCTCGATGACCACGACTGAATAACTACACTACAGAGGTATCATCATAAGTGCTGACGCGGTATCACCCTTGGCACTCAATAGTCACTCTGCACAGTCGTACAACTAAGGGAGGTGATGTGCCGTGTCAGGTCCTGGACATCGAGCATGTTGATCGAGTCATTGAACATAAGCGGGAGCAATTGGAACAAGGTCAGGGGCCACCGATGGAACACTAACCAACCTATACTAAACATTTTAGGATAAGTAGGTAAGGTACAAGACGATTTTACAACAGCAGGCTATGCATCATAATCGGAGAAATCAAGTACAGTGGCAAAATCTAATGCAAGCATGAGAGAGAATGGGATGGGCGATATCAGAATGATCAAGGGGGGTTTGGTTTCCTGGTTTCTTTGGCGAGAAGGAGGAGTCGTCGGTGAAGTAGTCGATCACGGGGGTAACATCGGTCTCGGGGTCTACAAGAGAGAGGAGGGAGAAGAAACAATAAATAATGGGCAAACAATATCATCACAAAGCAAGACATGGCAGTTTGCAGAGCTAGGGGTGATCTAACGCGGTACTACACGTTGCAGATGGAGAGGGAAAACATCCGAAGGGGTTTTCCCGGGGTTTGGCATTTTTTGGACAAATGAAGGAGAGGGACGGATCCATGTTTGTTATGATAGGGGCATGTGACAAACAAATGGAAGGCATATTCGGATTCGTCATATTTTTCATAGCAATTTTCATACATAAATTATTTCCATGCGAGTTACGAATTATTTAATATGATTTTTCGAAGTTCAAAAGATTTTTTGGAATTAATTCAAATTCGAAAATAAACATTAAATTGCTACGTGCACACACAAAGTGTACACCGTAGAGCAGCACTGAGGCTGACAGACGGGGCCCAGCTGCTGAGTCAGCCCAATCAACAGCTAACTAGTTGACTAGTCAACGGAGTCAAAGGGGCCCACATGTCATCTGGCCGCAGTCACTGCCAATTGGGCCCAGGCAAAGCCACGTCAGCAGAGTCAAAGCTGACGCATGGGGCCACGGGAATTAAACTAATCCTACCAGAAATTTAAACAAAGTTTACTTAACGTTAGGGCCCGACTGTCATTCTCACTAGCTAACCTAATTAGCGTCATTAGCACCTAATGACGTTGGACATGTCAGCACCACCGGAGTTACTCCGGCAATGACAGAACTTCACCGCGTGGGCACTACAAGGCATGAAAACGCGTGCAGTTTGCGGCTACAGCTAGCTGGCGATGTGGCGCATCCAGTGGAGAAAGGATCAGGTACGGGGTGGCCAGATTTGTGCGGGGCTTCGACATTGGCGGCGACAAGAGTTGGGCAAACTCAGACCCGGGGCTAGGGGCACTAGGAGGGGAGCTTGTGGTCAAGTTAAGCTCCGGTGAGCCCCGGGAGCTCGAGGTAGTGCTCTACCGCGAGCTTAGAGACCAGCGGCCACGACGGCGAGGAAAGCGATGGTGTTGAGGTTCGGCTATGGTGGCTTGGGGGCTAGGGTTGTGGGATCGACTGTGGAAGAGAGGGAGAAGGGGCGGCCACCCCGAGGCTCGTGGAGGGCTTGACAAGGCCAGGGCTCGTCGGAGGGGAGTGGATCGTGCGGCGAGCCGACGGTGGACAGAGGTAAAAGACGATGCGGATCCGGCGATAGAGAGGCGCAGAGCTCGAAGGGGTCCAGGTGGAGGACGTAGTCGATGATGGCGTATCTCCTAGACATGGTCTCGAGGCGTGGGGGCGACGGTGGCCGCATGATTGACGAAAGCAATGGCGCAGTGCTTTGGGCTTGTGTAGGGAAGGAAAGAGCGGCGAGAGAGGGCGTTAGAGTGAGCTAGGGTTCGTTAGGGGGGTTCGGGGAGGGATCCCCTTCGACCTAAAGGCACCGGGGTGCACCGGATGGCCAACCCGTGGTCATCCGCGACCATGGACATGGTGCGCACATCCAGCGCAACAGGGGGTGAATAGGGGAAGGGAAAGGGGGTTAAGTGGGCCGGCCTGGTGGTTGCGTCGTAGCACTGTCCAACTGGAGCCCAGTTGCACAGTAGCTTTAGGCCTTTTCTTTTTCTAAAATTATTTTGTTTTCTTTTTATTTTAACTTTTGTATTTTTAAAACAATTTAGTTTTATTAAATAAAAAACTTGAACCTAAATTATTAATATAAATTAGGCTACTGCCACAATTAGTTTGGTAGTTACAAAAATTAGTTTAGAGTTTTTATAAATTATAAAGCATTTAAATAATTGCTTTGGCCACTATTTTAAATAGCTTAGGGAATTTAAAGACTTTGCAAAAATGTTGGTTCAACACCAATATTAAGAAATTAATATTTGCCACATGATGAACATTTTAGTTTTCATGTTTGAGAAATTTTAAATTTCACTCATAATTTGAATATGAATTTGACTTTGATTTTAACCAGGAGAGAATAAGTTTAGCAAAATGGGATGATGTTGCAACATTAGCCTGGGATTCACTGTAGCATAATTATCGGGGTGTTACAAATGTCCTCCAATACAAGAAATCTCGTCCCAAGATTTAAGAGGTAGAGTTAATGGGAAAGAATTGATTACGAATTTCTAACAAGTCTTCTCGGTCTTGGTTGCTCTTCCCGAAGTAGTTGACCCCTTTCATTGATGTCTTCATTTCTCTACTTCACGTCATCGTGATGAAGTCGTCATCCTTTCTTCAGAAACTCCATCGTACTTATGAAAAGGATAAGGGGTAACATTGGAAGAACGGACCTCTACCAGGTTGATTAACTAGTAGATAACTCAGGGAATGTGGCAGAAAGTCACTCTCTAATTGATCTAAAGAAGATATCAAGAGCAAAATAAGAAGGTATAATAAGAAGTTTCGAGCAGAAGGACAATCATTCGATGCCTAACGAGAAGGTGAAAGGGGTTCAGAGCAACAAAAATAAATATTGCGTTTGATACTAGAGTAGATCATGTCTAGGAAGGTGGCACGTGATCTACATACGAAGCCAAGCATGAGGAATAACTTTGGAAGCAGGGGCGTATAGGAGAGTCGGGTTTCGATCATGTGGAATTGTGGGTTATGGGCCCACCATGTGGTTAAAAGTAGGAAGGGCGCTGACATCCTGCATGCTCATGATAGAAAGGCATGTCAGAGGATAGCCTGTCAGTTCTGATTGCAACAACGTCGGTACCAAGGACGAGGGACGAAGAGAACAATTATCCTACTCGCAAGGCGAGGTCGACCAATAGGCAAAGTTCTCGTCCATCAGTGGTTACCGGAATGTCATCAACAAAAGTAACGGGGTCTAACTGACATAGTTGTACACCGAGGTGTTTGCATAAGCAGGAAAATATTACTGCTTAGATCATATAGATCACAAGGAAGGTTAAACAAACCAATGGAAAGGAAAAAGTGATTATCGGGTTTAAACAGAATAATGGAAAGGACAATGTGTTTATACCCGAGTACCAAGAGGGCATGATATACATGATAGGGATCCAAGTATATAACCATTTGGACTAAGGGGCAAGGAATTTCTGAGGTTTACCCATACCACAGTGCTTAGATAATTGATCAAGAAAAATTTAGCATTGCGCTTCCAAAGTTCTTGTTGATGTTGGAGTACCGCAGTCATGCTTCGAGATAGCATTGACATGGTCATCGGGTAAAGGTTAGACCTTAGATACACAAAGGATCCATCAAAAACAACTTATAAAATAAGTCACACAATTTCAGCAAGGAAAAGATGAGGATGTGGCGGACGGGCTCAACAACAATTCATCGACATTTCCATCACATGGATTTTACAATTAAATGAACAAGGTGATAGCATTGGGAACCAAAATATATAATGAAGTATGTTCGAGGAAAACATCCATAGTTAAACATTGAACAGAAGTTCACCTGGAAATATGTACTAAGGAGCATGATCAATGTCAGAATGATGATTCAATAATCAAAAGACTTAGGATAAACTATCGACCATTCATTTCAAAGCAATAGGGTTGCTAGAAGTTTCAAATACACACATCATAGTTCAATTGTCGGTATTCCGGTCAGAAACAATACGGGGACCAAGATAGGAACGAAGATGGTGAGAAGTAATACTATATCAAGAATCCTTAAGAGGTGGTGAAATTCTCATGACATTCTTGACATAAAAGGTTGTAATACTCCATGGTAGAACATAACATCAGTTGGATAGCAAGGAACTCTAGGTACAACACAAAACATAAACAAGTTTGTGTTAGAGGGAAGGAAATAATGTTGTCGATCATAGCACAATTCATCGGGGGCAAGGATGGTATTTATCAACATGAATCCAATTGATATCCTGGAAGAGCCCAGAATGTTTATGATGATCAAGACACATTTGTTGATAGGTTTCATGAAGATGCAATCGATCAGTAAAAAGATCAAAGCAGATGGAATTGTGTAGCTAAAGGTCAACGAAACCATGGATATGACGCAAGCTAAGATTCTGTCAAGTTGTGTAAGCAAAATGATATGATGATGAAATTTTGACACAATGCAAGCACAGTTAAAATTAAGGGCCAGGTAGCATAGTAGAAAATGTGCACCGGGAATAAGGGCTAGGTAGCACATTTAAAATTAGTACGAAAGTGATGTAGCCGATCAGGCTAGGAATGACATAATGGAGAATTAAACTTCCCAGCAACAAAGTGATAGCAGTACTGAATCACAACGCGGATTCTATTAACTATTCGGCATTCTCGATTGATGACAACCCAAAACCCGTGTTGTGACTATGACAAGGAAAGGTATTACTTCATAAAAAATTCATAATATGTAGTGCAATGGAATGATATCCTCAAGATATCAGGGGGTAATACTCGAAGGTAGAGCAGAATAGAGGTTGGACAGGTGTATTGATCTATAGAAGACAAGTACTTTAACTTGCCCGAGAAATGGGATTAAAGAAGAACAATCATGGTCGGAACCACGGTTGCAAAGGACCAAATCAAAATACAAGATGGATTTATAACAAGGGGATAATTAGTATTACGAGAAGCTTATATGATACGATCTACATCGTATCCATGGGCATGAACATAAAGTTCAAGGTTGACTCCCACTTCTCTAATGCATAACCTTTCTTTCACTTCTTGCTTTCGAAGAAGTTGTAGTGTTGAAATTTTATCTAACGAAAAGCCAGTAGAGTATAACCTGCATAACTTTCGAGTTCACACAAATTAGGGAATGCATAGGTTCAACCCATCGGGGCATCTTAGGAACATATAATGCAAACTTCAGGAGTAAATTATGCAAGCTAGAAAGTAGAGCATGGTTGAGAAAGCAAATGATACAATTTACCAAAGGCATTATGTATCCGAGGAAAGACTCATAAGGCTATCGAGTATAAATGATGCTATCGGACAAAATCTAACAAAGGATCTGGTGGTCCACAAGGGATCTGATGTGAGCATCGGTACTCAACTATAAGAAAAAAGAATGCAGGAAGATCAGATTATCGAAACAACTGACTAATTCAAAGCTTAAATGCGAAGGAATTATGATATCCAAATCAAGGATCAGAAGAAAACGCTTTGATTAAGGATAGATAAGTGGAATAGATTTAGGGACGACAATTTGATTGGTCGAGAACCGGCTCATGTTCAAAATACGCCTGAGCCGGAAGATAATTTATAAGGATCCACTGATGATTGTGTGTATTCATACACATGTTCAATTAATAGGATCAGAATGACAATCACAAAGGATTTTAATGAATATTGCTAGGCATATGGAATTAACCACAATGCAAGCAAGTTAGGAAGATCAGGAGAAATTGGCTATTAAGGATTTCGGATGATCGAAAGGCATTTCGAAGAATTTTGTGAAACTCAAGAACAACTGGGGAGGAACGAATCCATGGTAAGTGTGAGGATTTATTCGTAGGGGTATTCATGCGGTAATGAACTACAAGGCAGTAAGATCAAAGGATGCTCAGGACTAAGGAGGGTATTTTGGGGGAAACTTGTAACAATAAGAGTAATTGGGAAAGCATGTATGAATGGTAAGTGTAAGTAGTTATCAATAGGGGTTGACGCTGCAAGGGAATTGCAAAAGCAATGAGCACATATTCTCAGGAGAACATCGGAGAGTATCTTCGTAACCTTTTGGTGAAGCAGGTGATCATCTGGAATGAGGGGCCCTACAGGAGGAACTAGTTACAAGGTCCTAGGGTTAGAGTTAGTAAAATCTTTAACCCGAAAATAAGAGAGATCACGATCCCAGAGTAAAGGCAAGGAATAAAATATCCTAATACCACCCAATTGTGGTGTGGGCCCATAAGCCGCACAACAAAGTTTGTAAAAGTTTCCAAAGACTAGACACATCTTTGGCCTAGGAGTTGGAAGGGGGATTCGTACAGGTAGTCCGCTCTGATACCAACTTGTGATGCCCCCGAATCAATCGTACACTAATCACACACACAAATGTGTACGATCAAGATCAGGGACGCAGGGGAAGATATCACAACACAACTCTAGACAAAAACTAAAATAATAGAAGCTTCATATTACAAGCCAGGGGCCTCGAGGGCTTGACTACATCAGCTTGAATACAAACGAGTCAGCAGAAGCAACAATATTCGAGTACAGACATAAGTTAAAACAAGTTTGCCTTAACAAGGCTAGCACAAAAGCAACATAGGACGAAAAGGAAAGGCCTCCTGCATGGGAGCCTCCTAACTAGTCCTAGTTGTCGACAACCGTCACGTAGTAGTAGGCACCCTTGGGTCACGTTTTCTGTCATGAATGTACACCCATGACGATTTTATGACAGAATCAAGATAGTCATACCTGTGCTGTCATAGAAGTGTTCCATGACACTACAAAAATTATCAACACAGAAGTGTCCACTTCCATGAAGATAAATTGCGCGTCATAGAAGTGCTTTCGTCAAGGGTAACTGACACGTGGCAAACACAGTAACGGGTCGTTGTTAAGCCATTGGGTTCCTGTTTGGATTCGATAACCCATTAACAGCGCTGTCTAATGGGGATTTTCCATGTGTAAAATTCTCATTCGCCGGCAGATCCATGTGTCGACCCGACGTTCGGATAGTTGTCATCCAGCGAATGGACGGAACGGGCCTATGATACATCGACACGTGTCTCGGCCCAATAGTGTCCCATTCAAGTTAAAAGGTCGTGCCTGTCAAAATAAGCGGGCTGGCCCATTGGCGGCCTACTTGAGTGAGGCCCATTCACAAGCACGGCCCATACAAGTTACACAGAATCAGCCCATCAAGGGCCCATTCTAGATTTGACAATTTCCAGCCCTTCGTCAGTTTTAGCCCGTTAATGGCCCGCTACGTCTTTGGGCCCAATTACGGCCCGAGCTTCTTTCGGCTTGTTAGCATCCCATCATCAGTTAAAGCCCGTTAATGTTCCGAAGCATATTTCGGCCTTTTCTCGGCCCATTCTGCAGTTGGGCCAATTCTAGCCCATTGTGACTTTAGGCCTGTCCTCGACCCATTCGGTAAATGGGTCGAGGCCTAGCGCATTTTGTCTTTTGTCCTGTTAACGGCCCGCGCAACAGTTGGGCCTTTGACTTTGGGTCCATTAGGGGCCCACGTTCCATAGGGCAAAATTTTAGGCCGATGCGAGTTTCAGCCTGTTAAAAGCCTAGTTTGCAAATTGGGCCTCCTTTGGCCCATAACACTTTCAGCCTCTTACTGGCCCGTAAAGTAAAAGGGCCGAGACAAAATTGACATTTATTTTGGCCTGCTAGAGGCCCGTGGGCCATTTCCATTTATATGGCCCTATCGAGTTTTTGGCTTGTTAACGGCTTGCTAAGAGCCATTGTTACAGCGGGCCACATCATTTGGGATCCACAAAATATTATTTTGACCAGACCAATTAAGGCATGCTTTGACTACACATGTTTGTTCGTTTGTATGGTGTGCATGAAATGTTTGGGCGTGTTGGCCCCAGTTTCAATGATATAGCATATTCAAGAATTATCCTACTCTATACTATCACCTCGAAAAAACATACACTATACAGTGAAAAGACTAAGGCATAGAAACGTAGAATAATCCTACACTATACAATAGAGAAATTACAGCCGAATATACCCATTGGGCATTATAGTTCGGCACAAGTGATAATAAAGCGTACACAAACAGCAAATTACATACACTGGACAAATAAAGCTCATACATCATGGACACGCATCAACAAAACTTACCATTTGAACTATAATCTCTTCAGAAAATAGGATTGGCCGGATTCAGATAGGACAAATTTCAGTCTACAAAAATCTCCAATTCCTTTGTGGTTACCTCAGTGTCTCATTTCATTTTTTTGACTCCTGCATCTAATACCTGCAAGTCCAGTCTCAACTTGTTGATTGTACGTTGAGAATCATGTACACGTTGTCTTGCCACCTCTAGTTGATGCTCGAGAACATCAGGATATTCCAATTCCAATCCATAATCATTTGTTAATGGCCATGCCGCACTACTCGTAGATCTTTGTGTTGATGTCACTTCATCTTCAAATGTTTCTGTAAGTACACATCACTAGGGCAAAAATATAGTTAGAACAATGAAGCGAGCAAGACAGACTATTTTGTACATGGCAAAACAGGACTAACAATAATGTTACATGTCATGAAGCATAAGCAGGTGATATTTTAAAAATTAAAAAATGGTAGTTTGTGCAGCCCGCATACAGAAATCTCTCTTATCTCACTAGAGGAGCATGATGTTGGGGCCAAATCCAAAACACGGACAAGTTACAATTTTAGACAGCACATTGCGTATAAGTAAACAAGTAGCTGGCCATTACGTAGATCAATTGAAGTCTTAGGGAGCATAATGAACAACAGAGGGATTCATACAAACCTACTACAACAAGCAAAACTACGCAATCATTAGCCTAGTATAAACTAGATTGTGAGCCTCATGCAGTAATACTTGGTTAATAGACTACAAATCTTCATGCACACTTTGCCAAAGTAATTAAATGGTAAGGCCTTTAATTATGTCAACTAATAGTTATACAAGTAACCAACATCAAGCATCATTGTTTGGGCATCTCATTAACCGAGGACAAATAAAGCAATTGAAAAGGGCAAATTAACTATGCCTGAAACAAACAAGCAATTGAACTGTTGAGTTGGATACAATGACTTACCTTAACTGGTTGAATAGGCTCAACGCTGCTCTCCATTCTCTTGCAAGGCTCCTTCCTAACATCTTGTACTTGGAAATCCTCAATCTTATCTTCATTGCACCGCCTCTGCAAGGTGACACAAACTAGTTACTTGTCTCATTGGAAGATAAATATGCATACTTTCCAGTCTGTGAACAACACAAAAGGATGGGATTATAACAAAACAACACCACATAATGAAACATGCCACATCTCTTACACTTGCCCAAAATGAAATGAGTATTTACTATGTGTGCACTATGTAAAAACTAGGCATACCTTCGCACTGCATCTCCAGGTACTCTTGGAGAGCCTACTTTAGTGTACAGCCAAACCATTATGTCACCTATGAGTTAGTCAAGCCCCCACTACAACAGCCGTTAGTGTTTAAATCATTGACAAGCTCTGGTAAAGTGTTAGGTCAAGAACAACAAGTAATCAAAGCAAACAATCCTAGTATGGCTGGCTGATACAAACAAGAAATTGAACATATGTGTCTGCAAATCATACATATCAAGAGAAGAAGCAAAGAAGGAGGCTTAAAGACCATCACTTGACTGACCAAATTTAAGGGGCATTTAAACATCATGTGCAACATATAAACTAACATAAACATTGCATATTCCAGATTCTACAATGGAATGCACATGTATTAGGTTATGTCGTGTATGATGATGCCTAAATGTACACTATAGCAGGCAGGAGTGATTCATTATTGCACGCAAAATTGAATTGCAGGTCAAGGGCCAGTTCTATTCCGCCTTTTCTAAGCTTATTGTCAAAATAAGCCATAAAAGATGTAAAGAAGACATTTTTGAGTTATGGGCTTGGCCTTAACTTACTTCACTTTGGAGGGGTTGTTTCAGGTAGAAGCTCACTAAAAATTGAAACGAAGGGGAATAGTGAAAATACTCTGTTGTCTACCTATATTACACTCAAAATGCAATTGCCCTGCCCGCTTGCATCTCCTCTCCCCTTTCACTCTACCTCGATCCCCTGCCTGCAGCGCTAGGGTTCCTCTAGCGAGCCGTTGCCACTGGTCCCATCTGGCCTGGTCCTCGATGATACTCTGTCCAGCTAGGCTACATGGCTGGCAGGTAGGGCCAAATCTCCCCGGCTGCTCCTCCCTCTGGCGCCGCCCCTCATTCTCATGGTCTCCAGCAGCTGCTCCAATGTGGTCCGTTTGACGCACTACTCCGACGGGCACCGCAAAACTATGGCTGATGCCACACTGTGGCAGAAGGCACCTCATTCCCCCTCCCCTCCTCCTAGGTCGTGGCCCTGAGGTGCTGTTAAAGGATGAGCTCATCCAAAAAGGTGAGGATCTCCTCTCATTTTTTGCCAAATTTTCATTCTGATCTGCTATACGATGAATTGCTATGAGCTGCTTCTGCTGCTACTATATGAGTTCATCATATAGCAGAAGCAGGAGCAGCTCGTAGAATTCATCATATAGCAGCAATAGGAGCAGCTCATACCAATATATCTTAATGCTATGGTTGGGTTTTACCTTAATGAACATTAGTACTTGCGGATGCTTGCTAATAGTTCCAATCATAAGTGCATAGAATTCCAAGTCAGGGATGACATGCTAGTAGTGGCCTCTCCCACATAAAACTTGCTATCGGTCTAGTTAAGTAGTCAATTGCTTAGGGACAATTTCGCAACTCCTACCACCACTTTTCCCCACTCCCTATACTAACTTTATTGTATCTTTATCTAAACAGACCCTAGTTTTTATTTACTTGCTCTTTATTATCTTGCAAACCTATCCAAAAACACCTACAAAGTACTTCTAGTTTTATACTTGTTCTAGGTAAAGCGAACGTCAAGCGTGCGTAGAGTTGTATTGGTGGTCGATAGAACTTGAGGGAATATTTGTTCTACCTTTAGCTCCTCGTTGGGTTCGACACTATTACTTATCGAAAGAGGCTACAATTGATCCCCTATACTTGTGGGTTATCAGGGGCTCAAAAGATTCTAGGAGAATCTGGGTAGGGGTCAGATTCTGGGACAATCTGGCAAAAGAACTGGGCCTCCATTGGAATCATCGTCACATGTTATTTTTATGTCAGTTCTATTGGCTAAGTTTCTTAGGGACATTTATTACAAGTTATCCTCAGAAAATAAGCACATGTGAGTATAACCTCCAAGTAATAAGCCAACCAGTTCTTTTCATTGCCTTCCTTTTTAGCTTATCTTTGGTATGATCAGAGAAAAGTCTAGATTGCATTATATTTTGTCATTTTGCTGCCCATATGAAAATTAATTTGACTTGCAAATATCACAAATTGAACCCAGTGCAATAATTAATATGATAGGAAATCAGATCATCAATATTTGTTCAAAATGCAAATACAAAGATATCATTTACTTGGCACAATCTACTTTGGTCAATGTCTTCCATAGAGATCCCATTACCTAATTTAAACGAAGAACGCATGACCCAAATTTAAATGAAGAACAATTATTTATCAAAATTTGATGGTCCAAGTGACTGGTCATTATCATATAATAGCACCACCTGAAAGAAGCATATATTAGCAGCAGCTCATAGCAACGCATCATACAGCATCAGCAATAGTAGTGTGCAATTCATGATATGCCAGCAACAACTCATAGCAATTCATCATATAGCAGAAGCAGGAGCAGCTCATAGAATTCATCATATAGCAGAAGCAGGAGAAGCTCATAGCAATTCATCATATAGCAGCAACATTCATCATATAGCAGTAGTAGGAGCAGCTTATAGCAACTCATCATATAGCAGCATCAGCTCATAGCAATTCATCATATAGCAGCAGCAACTCATAGCAATTCATCATACAGCAGCAGCAGCAAGAGCAGCTCATAGCAATTCATCATATAGCAGTAGCAGGAGCAGCTCATAGCAGTGCTATCACTCTTGCCAATATATCTTAATGCTATATATAGCAATTTCTATGCTAGGTTGAAGCTTCTATCACTCTTGCCCTCCAATACATAGTCCTATCAACATACAACTAACCCTATGGTGTGGTCCACTCGCGCTCTCATATGATGGGCACCAAAGGACAGCAACACAACCACAAGCAAATTAAATCAATTATAGCAATTCATCAACCACCGATAGGACAAGGAAAATCTACTCAGACATCATAGGATGGCAACACATCATTAGATAATAATATAAAGCATAAAGCACCATGTTCAAGTAGAGGGTACAGTGGGTTGCAGGAGAGTGGACCACTGTAGATAGAGGGGGGAAGGTGATGGAGATGTTGGTGAAGATGGCGGAGGTGTTGGTGAAGATCGCGATGATGATGACAGTGGCCACGACAGCGTTCCGGCACCGCCGGAAGAGAAGGGGAGAGGGGGCCCCTTCTTCTTCTTCTTCTTCTACTTCCTTGACCTCCTCCCTAGATGGGAGAAGGGTTTCCCCTTTAGTCCTTGGCCTCCATGGCATGGGAGGGGCGAAAGCCCCTCCGAGATTGGATTTTTCTCTTTGTCTCTCTCTGTTTTTCCGTTCTGGTATTCTGCCGTTTCACCGTTTCGTATATATATGGAGATCCGTAACTCCAATTGGATTGAAACCTTCGCCGGGATTTTTCCAGAAAATTAGCTTTCTTGCGGCCGAAGAAGGGCATTAACCGCCTTACCGGGGGCCCACGAGGGTCAGGGGCATGCCCCCTGCCTTGTGGCTCCCTCGAACATCGTCTCGCGTTAAATTTTTCCCCATATTTCAGATATATTCCAAAAATAATATCCATCCGTTTTTATCCCGATGGACTCCGTTTGATATGGATTTTCCGCGAAACAAAAAACATGCAACAAACAGGAACTGGCACTGGATCAATATGTTAGTCACAAAAATAGTATAAAAAGTTGCCAAAAGTATATGAAAGTTGTAGAATATTGGCATGGGACAATAAAAAAGTATAGATACGATGGAGACGTATCAGCATCCCCAAGCTTAATTCCTGCTCGTCCTCGAGTAGGTAAACGATAAAAAAGATAATTTTTGATGTGGAATGCTACCTAGCATAATCTTGATCATATATCTAATCATGGCATGAATGTTAAGATACGAGTGATTCAAAGAAATAGTCTATCATTTGACATAAAAACAATAATAGCAATCATGTCTTGTCAAAGTAACATGGTCAAATAAAGTTATCCCTACAAAATCATATAGTCTGGCTATGCTCCATCTTCACCACATAAAATATTCACATCATGCACAACCCCGATAACAAGCCGAGCAATTGGTTCGTACTTTTTAACGTGCTTCACCTTTTTCAACCCTCACGCAATACATGAGCGGAATCCATGGATGTAGCACTATAGGTGGAATAGAATATGATGGTGGGGGTTATATGGAGAAGAAAAAAGGGAGAAAGTCTCACATCGACGCGGCTAATAAATGGGCTATGGAGATGCCCATCAATTGATGTCAATGCGAGGAGTAGGGATTGGCATGCAACGGATGCACTAGAGCTATAAGTGTATGAAAGCTCAAACTGAAACTAAGTGGGTGTGCATCCAACTTGCTTGCTCATGAAGACCTCGGGCATTTGAGGAAGCCCATCATCAGAATATACAAGCCAAGTTCTACAATGAAAATTCCCACTAGTATATGAAAGTGATAACTCAAGAGACTCTCTATATGAAGAACATGGTGCCACTTTGAAGCAAAAGTGTGGTGAAAGGATAGTAACATTGCCCCTTCTCTCTTTTTCTCTCTTTTTTTGTTTTTGTTTCTTTTTGTTTTATTAATTTTTTTGGCATTTCTCTTTTTTTCGTCTGGAGTCTCATCCCGACTTGTGGGGGAATCATAGTCTCCATCATCCTTTGCTCACTTGGACAATGCTCTAATAATGATGATCATCACACTTTTATTTACTTACAACTTAATATTACAACTCGATACTAGAACAAAGATATGAATCTATATGAATGCCTCCGGCGGTGTAGCGGGATGTGCAATGATCTAGCGTAGCAATGGCATCAAAAAACGAACAAGCCATGAAAATATCATGCTAGGTATCTTACGATCATGCAAAGCAATATGACAATAAATGCTCAAGTCATGTATATGATAATGATGGAAGGTGCATGGAAATATATCTCGGAATGGCTATGGAAATGCCATGATAGGTAGGTATGGTGGCTGTTTTGAGGAAGATATAAGGAGGTTTATGTGTGACAGAGCGTATCATATCACGGGGTTTGGATGCACCGGTGAAGTTTGCATCAACTCTCGAGGTGAGAAAGGGCAATGCACGGTACCGAAGAGGCTAGCAATGATGGAAGGGTGAGAGTGTGTATAATCCATGGACTCACATTAGTCATAAAGAACTCATATACTTATTGCAAAAGTTTATTAGCCCTCGAAGCAAAGTAGTACTACGCATGCCCCTAGGGGATAGATTGATAGGAAAATACCATCGCTCGTCCCCGACCGCCACTCGTAAGGAAGACAATCAATAAATAAATCATGCTCCGACTTCGTTACATAACAGTTCACCATACATGCATGCTACGGGAATCACAAACCTCAACACAAGAATTTCTACTAATCCACAACTACCCACTAGCATGAGTCTAATATCACCATCTTTATGTCGCAAAACTATTGCAAGGAATCAAACATATCATATTCTGTGATCTACAAGTTTTATGTAGGATTTTAGGACTAACCATGTGAATGACCAGTTCATATTATCTCTCTAAATAGATATAAGTGAAGCAAGAGAGTTTAATTATTTCTACAAAATATATGCCCACACTCTAACAAAGCTAAGTGAAGCAAAAGATCATTCTACAAATAGCGGTTTTCTATGTAAAGAGAAATAGGCAATCCAAACTTGAAATGATATAAGTGAAGCACATGAAGCATTCTATAAAGCCATACTCAAAAGATATAAGTGAAGTGCATAGATCATTCTATAAATCAACCAAGGACTATCTCGTAACAGCATGGTGCATAAAACAAAAATTAAAACTAAATGCAAAAGACGCTCCAAGATCTGCACATATCACATGAATGAAACGAATCCGAAAACATACCGATACTTGTTGAAGAGAGAGGGGATGCCTTTCGGGGAATCCCCAAGCTTAGAAGCTTGAGTATCCTTGAATATTTACTTGGGGTGTCTTGGGCATCCCCAAGCTTGATCTCTTGCCTCTCCTTCTTCTCCTCACATCGAGACTTTCTCGATCATCAAACACTTCATCCACACAACATTTCAACAGAAAACTCGGTGAGATCCGTTAGTATAATAAAGCAAATCACTACTCTAAGTATTGTTGCAAACCAATTCATATTTTTTTTCCATTATAGCTACTGTAGTATAACTTTTTCATGGCTTAATCCGCTGATATAAATCGATAGTTTCATCAAAACAAGCAAACTATGGATCAAAAACAGAATTTGTCTTAAACAGAAAAGTCTGTAATAATCTGAACATTCACCATACCTCTGGTACTCCAAAAATTCTACCAAAATTAGTAAAAATAAAATATTTGTATATAAAAATAGTGCAAAATGTTTCATAACTGTTTGACATTCCAGTAAAAAATGTAAAATTGCGCACTACAGACAAAGTTTCTGTCCTCCACCGTACAAACCAACAAGCAAAGTAAACATCCTAAAGGCAAACCTTGGCACATTATTTTTATTTTTAAACTTTATAAAAGCACACAAAAGAAATAAATGACTCTCTAAAACTTCTGGGTTGTCTCCCTGGCAGCGCTTTCTTTAAAGCCATGAAGCTCGGCTTGTAGTGCTCAAGTAATGAATCCACTCGGATCCCAAGGTATATCAAAGCCAATTTAAATTAACAATGATTTGTAATTTAGTAGTGAGCACAAAGTAACATATATCATGTAATGACGAAGTCTAACTCTCTCCCTATGCATCGGCATGTCATAAAAGAACAATTCATGCACACAAAGTAAACGCCAATGCATAGTATAAACTTTTTTTGCAATTTTATCGTATTGGAAACATAGAGAGGTGGAGATATAGTTCCTCTCTCATAATAATTTCAAGTAGGAGCAGCAAGCACATGCATATTATACTCATCAAAATCATCATGTGCAATAGTAAAACGCAACCCATAAATATAATCCTTAATAAGGGTAAACTTCTCCGATATAGTGTAGTCGGGAGAATTCAAAAAGATAATAGGACTATCATGCGTGGGTGCAATAGCAACAATTTCATGTTTAACATAAGGAACTATAGAAAGTTAATCTCCATGAGCATAATTCATATTGGCATCTTGGCCACAAGCATAGCAAGCATCATCAAAAAGGGATGTTTCAAGAGAATCAACGGGATCATAACAATCATCATAGCAATGATCCTTCGGTAAGGACGAAGGGAAATTAAACAATGTATGAGTTGAAGAGTTTCTCTCATTAGAAGGTGGGCACGGGTAGCTAATCCGCTCTTCCTCCTTTGTTCTTCGCTCTCCTCATCATCTTTTTCATCCAATGAGCTCACAGTTTCATCAATTTCTTCTTCCATAGACTCATGCAAAATATTAGTCTCTTCTTGGACTACAGAGGAGACTCTCGATATATGGTTTAACATAAGCATTTGAAGGATAATTCTCATAACAATATTCAAGTATGGCAAAATTTTCAGATTTGTAAAGAGTAGCATCATACTTTTCAATCAAAGAAGCAATTTCGTAAGCACCCTTAAAAGCAAAAAATTCTTCAATTTGTTGAACATCATAGTAATTATAAACACCCTTAGCATAAGAAGATATGATTCCATTATCGCTAAACAAACATTGATAGGGAAGGTGTTTCTTAGGGTCTTCAGAACAACAAGTAATATCATATATTTCGCATAAATTCCAAGCATAACATTGCAAATGGTGAATTTGATCGAGTAAACATTTCCCTTTTTCAGATATGTGGTGTCGCACATAACAAGCATGCTCATCTAAAGATTTTCCCTCAACTAAGCTAGTTGGGGTTTCAGCACGAGCACATAGGGATCGAAGATGATCCAAGTAATAAGCTTCATGAGTGTGATAGATTTTGAGTGGTTCTTCAACCATTGGTTCAGTAGGTACAACTAATTTTTTTGGTATTTTGCGTTTCCTGCCCATAACTAAAGATAGAGAACAACTAAGAACAGCAAATAAAAATTACTTACTGATAAAGCAAACAAGCACACACGAGAATATTCACCCCACGCTGTGACTCCCCGGCAACGGCGCCAAAAAAGGTCTTGATAACCCACAAGTATAGGGGATCAATGTAGGCTCTTTCGATAAGTAAGAGTGTCGAACCCAATGAGGAGCTAAAGGTAGAACAAATATTCCATCAAGTTCTATCGACCACCGATACAACTCTAAGCACGCTTGATGTTCGCTTTACCTAGAACAAGTAAAAAACTAGAAGTACTTCGTAGGTGTTTTTGGATAGGTTTGCAAGATAATAAAGAGCACGTAAATAAAAATTAGGGGCTGTTTAGATAAAGATACAATAAAGTTGAAGGAAATATGCCCTAGAGGCAATAATAAAGTTATTATTTATTTCCTTATTTAATGATAAATGTTTATTATTCATGCTATAATTGTATTAACCGGAAACATAATACATGTGTGAATACATAGACAAACAGAGTGTCACTAGTATGCCTCTACTTGACTAACTCGTTAATCAAAGATGGTTATGTTTCCTAACCATGAACAATGAGTTGTTATTTGATTAATGAGGTCACATCATTAGTAGAATGATCTGATTGACATGACCCATTCCATTAGCTTAGCACCCGATCGTTTAGTATGTTGCTATTGCTTTCTTCATGACTTATACATGTTCCTATGACTATGAGATTATGCAACTCCCGTTTACCGGAGGAACACTTTGGGTACTACCAAACGTCACAACGTAACTGGGTGATTATAAAGGAGTACTACAGGTGTCTCCAATGGTCGATGTTGGGTTGGCGTATTTCGAGATTAGGATTTGTCACTCCGATTTTCGGAGAGGTATCTCTGGGCCCTCTCGGTAATACACATCACATAAGCCTTGCAAGCATTACAACTAATATGTTAGTTGTGAGATGATGTATTACGGAACGAGTAAAGAGACTTGCCGGTAACGAGATTGAACTAGGTATTGGATACCGACGATCGAATCTCGGGCAAGTAACATACCGATGACAAAGGGAACAACGTATGTTGTTATGCGGTCTGACCGATAAAGATCTTCGTAGAATATGTAGGAGCCAATATGGGCATCCAGGTCCCGCTATTGGTTATTGACCGGGGACGTGTCTCGGTCATGTCTACATTGTTCTCGAACCCGTAGGGTCCGCACGCTTAAGGTTACGATGACAGTTATATTATGAGTTTATGCATTTTGATGTACCGAAGGTTGTTCGGAGTCCCGGATGTGATCACGGACATGAAGAGGAGTCTCGAAATGGTCGAGACGTAAAGATTGATATATTGGAAGCCTATGTTTGGACATCGGAAGTGTTCCGGGTGAAATCGGGATTTTACCGGGTTACCGGGAGGTTACCGGAACCCCTCGGGAACCATATGGGCCATCATGGGCCTTAGTGGAAAGGAGAAAGGGGCAGCCCAAGGGGGCTGCGCGCCTCCCCCTTCCCCTAGTCCTATTAGGACTAGGAGAGGTGGCCGGCCACCCCTCTCCCTCTTCCCCCCTTGGGAATCCTAGTTGGAATAGGATTGGGGGGGGGGGAGTCCTACTCCCGGTAGGAGTAGGACTCCTCCTGCGCCCTCCTCCCTGGCCGGCGCCCCTCTCCCCCCTTGGCTCCTTTATATACTAAGGTAGAGGCACCTCTAAACACACAAGTTGACACAAGTTGATCCACGTGATCTGTTCCTTAGCCGTGTGCGGTGCCCCCTGCCACCATATTCCTCGATAATACTGTAGCGGAGTTTAGGCGAAGCCCTGCTGCTGTAGTTCATCAAGATCGTCACCACGCCGTCGTGCTGACGGAACTCTTCCCCGACACTTTGCTGGATCGGAGTCCGGGGATCGTCATCGAGCTGAACGTGTGCTCGAACTCGGAGGTGCCGTAGTTTCGGTGCTTGATCGGTTGGATCGTGAAGATGTACGACTACTTCCTCTACGTCGTGTCATCGCTTCCGCAGTCAGTCTGCGTTGGGTACGTAGACAATACTCTCCCCCTCGTTGCTATGCATCACATGATCTTGCGTGTGCGTAGGAATTTTTTTGAAATTACTACGAAACCCAACAAAAGTTAGTATAGCAAGTGTGGAAAAGTGGTGGTAGGAGTTGCGAAATTGTCCCTAAGCAATTGACTACTTAACTAGACCGATAGCAAGTTTTATGTGGGAGAGGCCACTGCTAGCATGTCATCCCTGACTTGGAATTCTATGCACTTATGATTGGAACTATTAGCAAGCATCCGCAACTACTAACATTCATTGAGGTAAAACCCAACCATAGAATTAAGATGTATTGTTCCCCCTTCAATCCCGTATGCATCAATTTCTATGCTAGGTTGAAGCTTCTGTCACTCTTGCCCTCCAATACATAGTCCTATCAACATACAACTAACCTGATGGTTTGATCCACACGCGCGCTCATATGATGGGCACCAAAGGACAGAAACATAACCACAAGAAAATTAAATCAATCATCGCAATTCATCAACCACCGATAGGACAACGAAAATCTACTCAGACATCATAGGATGGCAACACATCATTGGATAATAATATGAAGCATAAAGCACCATCTTCAAGTAGAGGATACAGCGGGTTCCGGGAGAGTGGACCACTGTAGATAGAGGGAGGAAGGTGATGGAGATGTTGGTGAAGATGGCGGAGGTGTTGGTGAAGATCGCGGTGATGATGATGGTGGCCACGACAGCGTTCCGGCGCCACCGTAAGAGAAGAGGAGAGGGGGGCCCCTTCTTCTTCTTCCTTGACCTCCTCCCTAGATGGGAGAAGGGTCTCCCCTCTAGTCCTTGGCCTCCATGGCATAGGTGGGGCAAAATCCCCTCTGAGATTGGATTTGTCTCTCTATCTCTCTCTATTTCTGCATTCTGGTATTCTGCCCTTTCATCGTTTCGTATATATATGGAGATCCCTAACTCCGATTGGATTGAAACTTTCGCCGGGATTTTTTTCCTGAAAATTAGCTTTCTCGCGGCCGAAGAAGGGCATTAACCGCCTTACGGGGGGCCCACGAGGGTCAGGGGCGCGCCCCTGCCTCGTGGCTCCCTCGGGAAACGTCTCGTGTTGATTTTTTCCCCATATTTCACATATATTCCAAAAATAATCCCCATCCATTTTTATCCCGTTTGGACTCCGTTTGATATGGATTTTCTGAGAAAGAAGAAACATGCAACAAATAGGAACTAACACTAGGCACTGGATCAATATGTTAGTCCCAAAAATAGTATAAAAAGTTGCCAAAATTTATGAAAGTTGTAGAATATTGGCATGGAACAATCAAAAATTATTGATACGACGGAGATGCATGAGCATCCCCAAGCATAATTCTTGCTCGTCCTCGAGTAGGTGAATGATAAAAAAGATAATTTTTGACGTGGAATGCTACCTAGCATAATCTTGATCACATATCTAAGCATGGCATGAATATTAAGATACGAGTGATTCAAAGCAATAGTCTATCATTTGACATAAAAGCAATAATACTTCAAGCCTACTAATAAAGCAATCATGTCTTTTCAAAATAACATGGGCAGATAAAGTTATCCCTACAAAATCATATAGTCTGGCTATGCTCCATCTTCACCACACAAAATATTCACATCATGCACGACCCCGATGACAAGCCGAGCAATTGGTTCATACTTTTTAACATGCTTCAGTTTTTTCAACCCTCACGCAATACATGAGTGCAAGCCATGGATATAGCACTATAGGTGGAATAGAATATGATGATAGGGGGTTATGTGGAGAAGACAAAAAGGGAGAAAGTCTCACATCAATGCGGCTAATCAATGGGCTATGGAGATGCCCATCAATTGAAGTCAATGCGAGGAGTATGGATTGCCATGCAACGGATGCACTAGAGCTATAAGTGTATGAAAGCTTAAACTGAAACTAAGTGGGTGGATCCAACTTGCTTGCTCATGAAGACCTCGGGCATTTGAAGAAGCCCATCATCGGAATATACAAGCCAAGTTCTACAATGAAAATTCCCACTAGTATATGGAAGTTATAACTCAAGAGACTCTCTATATGAAGAACATGGTGCTACTTTGAAGCACAAGTGTGGTAAAAGGATAGTAACATTGCCCCTTCTCTCTTTTTCTCTCTTTTTTGCCTTCTCTTTTTTTGGCCTTTCTCTTTTGGATTTTTATCACTTTTGCCACTAGTTGTGCCACACTACTCACTTTTGCCACTAAAAATTTTAACTACTCAAAAATGCCACTATTCCGTTAGGAACACACTCAAAAATGCCATTTTCTCACGTTACCGTCAGTCAAAGGCTCTTTGACCATGCTAAGATGACCGAAATGCCCCTGGTTCCATTACATGTGGGCTCATTTGTAGCGAGGAGGAAAAGAAAAAGCAAGGAGGGGAGTGGGGATCGAACCTCGTACATTTAACCAGAGCAGCTAATACACACGCGCGTAACAACCATGCTGTACAACGCATCTATCTGTTAATTATGAAGATCTATTTCTTATAGTGTAATTAGGTTGACCTGACTAAGCTGACCAATTATACCTAATCCTATCCCAAAACTACTCATTCCTTTGCCTATCCACTAGCAGCCGCAGCCACAAACCGCCGCTGCCCGCCGAATTCCTCCATTCGGGTACGACCGGTCGCCGGCGCGGCCTGCGCAGCTCCGGCGCGCCTCCACTCGCCGCAGCTCCGACGCCTCCCATCCCGCACCTCACTCGCCGCAGCTCTGACACCTCCCATTCCGCACCTCCCTCCCCGCAGCTTCGACGCCTCCCGCCTGCCTGCCCCACGCACCTCCACTCGCCGCAGGTCCGGACTCCCTCCCGACCAGCATCGCCACATGACTCCCATCTGACTCCTCAGTTCTGCCTCCGCCCGTGATTTCTTCAAGAGAGGTTGTTCCACGGCAATGGCGATGGACAACAGGGCCGAATCCGAGGCTTGCCTCGGCCACCAGATGGCGCTAAGTGTACAGGTCGCAACCTCTGATATTCCATCAGGGTGAGTATGCTAATTATTAGGATGATGTGTGTGTGTTCATAGTAGCATGTAGCGGTCCAATTTGTTGTGTATAATTCATAGTGACTAACTGCACACAATTTGGTTATGTGTTCATCATGATTTAGTATGGATGAGGAAATTGCTTGTATGTTGTCCGTTAGGATGGAAACAAGTCGTCTTAGTAGCGATGGCCGCAAGCGATATGTTGGCGGCTTTGATTATCCTCTGTTTGTCGAATCCAGTGTCACATATAAAACATAGTTGTGCAAGTTGTGTGATACCTATCCCTGGGGGTGCCGTGATTCTGTGGAGTTGAAGTACTACGAGAGGGAACATAATATATGGGTTGATGTTGCATGTGATGATGATGCAGCTTTGATGTTTGGAAAGCATCAAGATTCAAAGAAAATATCTATGCTAATTGAGGTTCTTCAGAAATCCCCAACTCCCAGCACACCGAACTGCAATCCACCTACACAGCCTTCTTATATTGAGAGTCAACATACAGGGAGTCAGGCAATTGATGTTGATATAGTCAACATATAGGGAGTCAGGCAGTCTACTAGTATTGATGATCCTAACAGAGACATAACCGATGATGCTATTCCTGATGATGCTATACTCTCAGATAATGATGACGAGAGGGAGTATCCTGACTTAGTCAAGAAGTCTACGAAAGAAGATGATTCAACAAATATAGAAGAGGAAGATGATCCTCCAGCATATGAATCCACTGACACTGAAGAGAAAGAAGAGAATAGAGACATGGGTTTAGTTGATGAGGAGGAAGAGGAGGAGGAGGAGGACAGACTTATTGTAGTGTATAATAAGGAGGATCCATCGTTTGTAGAAGGATCGGCATTCCCCTCTTTGTTGGATTGCAAGAATGCATGTTCTACTTTTGCAATTAAAAGTGAATTTGACTATACAGTCCAAAAGAGTGATCCTAATAGGCTGAGAGTTTGTTGTGCATATAAGAGGTGTAAGTGGAGGATACATGGCTCTTATATGAGGAATAGCACAATATTTCAGGTATAACTTGGTAATATCTAATTGATTTGATTGTTGTGCCCTTTCTTCTGTGCAATTGGTAGCAATACAATTTGATTTTCTTGTTTTTTAAATGCAGATCAAGGTGTGTCCTTTCTCTCATACATGCCCAACTAAGCTGAGAAGTGAGAAGTTCAAGCCGGCTAAGAGTAGATGGGTTGTTGATGTTATCCTAGATTGGGTCAGAAAGAACCCAGACATTGGCCCTACCGCTCTTCAAGAGAAGATTGAGGAGAAGTATCACTTCACGGTGCCGTACATGCGTGTATCTCGTGGCAAGGAGAAAGCAATGGATATGATTAGAGGAAAAGGGAAAGATAGCTTTCATCTTCTCTATAGTTTCAAGGCTGAGGTGGAGAAGTGTTCTCCTGGTAGTGTAGTGGAAATAGACAAAGAGACTGTGAAGTACTCAATCAAAGGAAAAGTCAGGGAGAAGGAATGCTTTAGGAGAGTGTTCGTTTCATTCAAGGCATGTTGGCAAGGGTTTTTAGATGGGTGTCGACCATACTTGGTCGTGGATTCAACTGCACTAAACGGGAGATTCAAAGGGCAGCTAGCTTCTGCTTGTGCCATTGATGGCCGTAATTGGCTTTACCCGGTTGCCTACGGGGTGATAGAGATAGAATCATCAGATAGTTGGGCTTGGTTTCTTCAAAATCTATGTAATCTTATTGGGCATCCTGAAGGACTAGTCATACACACCGACGCTTGCAAAGGTTTAGAGACAGCAGTAGAACAAGTGTGGCCTGGAGTGGAGCATAGGGAGTGTATGAGGCATCTTGTTGCAAATTCTGAAAAAAAATTCAAGGGCAAGGTCTATGATGATAATCTTTGGCCAGCAAGCTTGACTTACAGTTCTAGGAAGCACAATTGGCATATGAAGCAGATCCTTGCTAAGAAGAGTGTTCAAAAATATATGGCTGAACACCACACAAAGATATGGTATAGAAGCAAGTTCAATGAAATCTGCAAGGTTGACTACGTCAATAACAACCTCGCAGAGTCATTTAATAGCAAAGTCAGGAAAATTAAGGCTCTTCTTATTGTTGACATGTTGGACAAGATTAGGCAGATGATAATGGAGAAGTTTGATTTGCGGATGAGGATAGCATTAGAAAAATGGCTTGGCCATCTCATAATACCAAGTGTGATAAAGGCACTACATGCCAAATCCAAAGGTAAACAAACATCTTATGCTCTTTCAACCGACTAATGTCACAACGAACTAAATTAAATGTTTAATATTTGGTGTTCTTTTCAGGACTGAAGATGAAGGTAGTTAGACGCAGTGATGTTGAGGCAGAAATTACTGCAGTCGATAAAGAAAATAGGGAGTGGAGGTACCCTGTTGACATAGCCAAGGAAACATGTAGCTGCAGGCAATGGCAAGTCAAGGGTTTGCCATACATCCATGCTCTATATTTCGTTACTTCACTAAGAGGTCCAGTATCAGAAATTGAACCTTACGTACATGGGTTCTACTCCGCTGCAAAATTCAAGGCTGCGTATGCAGACAACATACCTGCAATGGTAGGCAAGCAACAATGGGACATTGTTGACCCTGGCTTCAAACTACAAGCTCCAGTATTGAGGAGGCCAAAAGGACGACCGCGGAAGACTAGAATCAGATCTAGTACTGAAGGTGCTGGCCTTGGCCCTAGGAAAAGGAAGTGCAAGCGTTGCGGAGGCTTCGGCCACATAGCAAGAATTTGCAAAAATCCAGTTGACCCAGCATTTGGAGAAGATGAGGCTGACCTACATGCTGGAGATGCCCCTTTCGTGGCCAGAGAAGGCAACCCTAAGCCATCCATGGTTGCAAGTTCTGCGGGGTAACTCCAAAACCTGTGCTTTCTATATTTCAACATCCATGGCTCTACATTCATGCATTTTCATCATTCTGTCCTATAATCTGAGTCGTCAAAGACTATATTCTATACAAAATTGATGCTTAATATTTCCATTTTTTGACAGCTCAAGGAAAAGCATGAAGAAGAAAACAGAGAAGAAAACTAATAAAAGGAAGAACAAGCAAGATGAACATTCAACGAGAACTGAAGGTTCCACAAGTGGATCTGTTGCATCTCCCATGCATACCCAAGTTGCACACAAATCGCCAGACAGCCTTGCCCAAAACACAAGAAGCAAAAAGAGGCTGCACATGTGAACATTTGTGTGATTGTGACCTTATAAGATTGTGAACCTGGACCTGTTTATTTTGAACCTTATGTTGAGAATTTGGAGCTTTTACTTCAAACTAGCAAGTGGATGTTATTCGACCTTAATGTATGTTTGTGAACCTGAGACATTTTGTGTGTTGAAAATTCAGGAAATGAACATTATGTTTGCTTGTGTGCTGAATGTTTTCAACCTTATGTACGTGCTTCATGCTATTTTTTTAGAGAATTTTAGAGAACCATTTGTTGCTGTTGTTGCATGTACAACACGAGTTTACTTGGTTTGTTAATAGCATTGCCTAGATATCACATCAGGATATGTAGCGTATCTCCATTCAGTAGTCAACTAGTTACCTTGGGTGTAGTGGCTAGCAAGTGCGAGCGCCCCCAGGAGGTATGCGGTTCAAACCACTCTATTGCCTATTTTTACAACCTAAAAATTATTTCTCTACCCCTGACATGTCAGGCCCACAGTTCAAGAAGAAATGGAACCAGGGGCATTTCGGTCATCTTAGCGTGGTCAAAGAGCCTTTGACTGGCGGTAACGTGAGAAAATGGCATTTTTGAGTGTGTTCCTAACGAAATAGTGGCATTTTTAGTAGTGAAATTTTTTAGTGGCAAAAGTGAGTAGTGTGGCACAACTAATGGCAAAAGTGATAAAAACCCTTCTCTTTTTTTTCGTCCGGAGTCTCATCCCGACTTATGGGTGAATCATAGTCTCCATCATCCTTTCCTCACTGGGAGAATGCTCTAATAATGATGATCATAACACTTTTATTTACTTACAACTCAATATTACAACTCGGTACTAGAACAAAGATATGACTCTATATGAATGCCTCCGGCGGTGTACCGGGATGTGAAATGACCTAGCATAGCAATGACATCAAAAAACGGACAAGCCAATAAAATATCATGCTAGCTATCTGCTACCTCTTGAGCACTGCGTTGGTTTTCCCCAAAGAGGAAGGGATGATGCAGCAAAGTAGTGTAAGTTTTTCCCTTAGTTTTTGAGAACCAAGGTATCAATCCAGTAGGAGGCTATGCGCGAGTCCCTCGTACCTGGACAAAACAAATAAATCCTCGCAACCAACGCAAATAAGGGTTGTCAATCCCTATAAGGCCACTTACGAGAGTGAGATCTGATAGATATGAGAAGATAATGTTTTTGGTATTTTTTATGATAAAGATGCAAAGTAAAAAAAGGCAAAGTAAATATCAAAGGAAATAACTAAGTAGTAGGAGATTAATATGACGAAGATAGACCCAGGGGGCCATAGGTTTCACTAGTGGCTTCTCTCGAGAGCATAAGTATTCTACGATGGGTGAACAAATTACTATTGAGCAATTGACAGAATTGAGCATAGTTATGAGAATATCTAGGTATGATCATGTATATAGGCATCACGTCCGAGACAAGTAGATCGACTCCTGCCAGCATCTACTACTATTACTCCACACATCGACCGCTATCCAACATGCATCTAGAGTATTAAGTTAAAAACAGAGTAACGCCTTAAGCAGGATGACATGATGTAGAGGGATAGATTCATGCAATATGATGAAAACCCCATCTTGTTATCCTCGATGGCAACAATAGAATACGTGCCTTGCTGCCCCTACTATCACTCGGAAAGGACACCGCAAGATTGAACCCAAAGCTAAGCACTTCTCCCATTGCAAGAAAGATCAATCTAGTAGGCCAAACCAAACTAATAATTCGAAGAGACTTGCAAAGATAACCAATCATATATAAAAGAATTCAGAAAAGATTCAAATATTATTCATAGATAGACTTGATCATAAACCCACTATTCATCGGTCTCAACAAACACACCTCAAAAAGAAGATTACATCGAATAGTTCTCCACAAGAGAGGGGGAGAACATTGTATTGAGATCCAAAAAGAGAGAAGAAGCCATCTAGCTACTAACTATGGACCCGTAGGTCTGAAGTAAACTACTCACACTTCATTTGAGAGGCTATGGTGTTGATGTAGAAGCCCTCCGTGATCGATGCCCCCTCCAGCGCAGCTCCGGAACAGGCCCCAAGATGGGATCTCGTGGATACAGAAAGTTGCGGCGGTGGAATTAGTTTTTTGGCTCCGTATCTGATCATTTGGGGGTACGTAGGTATATATAGGAGGAAGGAGTATGTCGGTGGAGCAACAGGGGGCCCACAAGGGTGGAGGGCGTGCCTGGGGGGGGGGGGTAGGCGCGCCCCCTACCTCGTGGCCTCCTCTTTTCTTTCTTGATGTAGGGTCCAAGTCTCCCGGGTCTTGTTCGTTGAGAAAGTCACGTTCCCGAAGGTTTCATTCCATTTGGGCTCCGGTTAATAGGTTAGTCCCAAAAATAATATAAAAGTGGATAATAAAGCCCAATAATATCCAAAATAGTAGATAATATAGCATGGAACAATAAAAAATTAGATACGTTGGAGACGTATCAAGCATCCGCAAGCTTAATTCCTGCTCGTCCTCGAGTAGGTAAATGATAAAAACAGAATTTTTGATGCGGAGTGCTACTTGGCATATTTTTAATGTAATTCCTCTTAATTGTGGTATGAATATTCAGATCCGAAAGATTCAAGACAAAAGTTCATATTGACATAAAAATAATAATACTTCAAGCATACTAACTAAGCAATTATGTCTTCTCAAAATAACATGGCTAAAGAAAGTTATCCCTACAAAATCATATAGTCTGGCTATGCTCCATCTTCACCACACAAAATATTTAAATTTTGCACAACCCCGATGACAAGCCAAGCAATTGTTTCATACTTTTGACATTATCAAAACTTCTTCAATTTTCACGCAATACATGAGCGTGAGCCATGGACATAGCACAGATGGAATAGAGTGGTGGTTCTGGAGAAGACAAAAAGGGAGAAGATAGTCTCGCATCAACTAGGCGTATCAACGGGCTATGGAGATGCCCATGAATAGATATCAATGTGAGTGAGTAGGGATTGCCATGCAACGGATGCACTAGAGGTATAAGTATATGAAAGCTCAAAATGAAACTAAGTGGGTGTGCGTCCAACTTTCTTGCTCATGAAGACCTAGGGCATTTTGAGGAAGCCCATCATTGGAATATACAAGCCAAGTTCTATAATGAAAAATTCGCACTAGTATATGAAAGTGATAACATGAGAGACTCTCTACTATGAAGATCATAGTGCTACTTTGAAGCACAAGTGTGGTAAAAGGATAGTAGCATTGTCCCTTCTCTCTTTTTCTCTCATTTTTTTTATTTGGGCCTTTTCTCTTTTTTATGGACTCTTTTCTTTCTTTCTTTTCCTTTTTTTATTTTTCCTCCGGAGTCTCATCCCGACTTGTGGGGGAATCATAGTCTCCATCATCCTTTCCTCACTGGGACAATGATCTAATAATGATGATCATCACACTTTTATTTTTCTTACAACTCAACAATTACAACTCGATACTTAGAACAAAATATGACTCTATATGAATGCCTCCGGCGGTGTACCAGGATATGCAATGAATCAAGAGTGACACATATGAAAGAATTATGAATGGTGGCTTTGCCACAAATACGATGTCAACTACATGATCATGCTAAGCAATATGACAATGATGGAGTGTGTCATAATAAACGGAACGGTGGAAAGTTGCATGGCAATATATCTCGGAATGGCTATGGAAATGCCATAATAAGTAGGTATGGTGGCTGTTTTGAGGAAGGTATATGGTGGGTATATGATACCGGCGAAAGGTGCGCGTTATTAGAGAGGCTAGCAAAGGTGGAAGGGTGAGAGTGCGTATAATCCATGGACTCAACATTAGTCATAAAGAACTCATATACTTACTGCAAAAATCTACAAGTTATCAAAGCAAAGTATTACGCGCATGCTCCTAGGGGGATATATTGGTAGGAAAAGACCATCGCTCGTCCCGGACCGCCACTCATAAGGAAGACAATCAATAAATAAGTCATGCTCCGACTTCGTCACATAACGGTTCACCATACGTGCATGCTACAGAAATCACAAGCTTCAACACAAGTATTTCTCAAATTCACAACTACTCAACTAGCATGACTTTAATATCACCATCTCCATATCTCTAAACAATTATCAAGCATCGAACTTCTCATAATATTCAACACACTCATAAGAAAGTTTTATTGTTAATCTTGTGTACCAAGCATATTAGGATTTTAAGCAAATTACCATGCTATTTAAGACTCTCAAAATAATCTAAGTGAAGCATGAGAGATCAATAGTTTCTACAAAACAAATCCACCATTGTTCCCTAAAATATATAAGTGAAGCACTAGAGCAAAATTATATAACTCAAAAGATATAAGCGAAGCACATAGAGTATTCTAACAGATTCCAAATCATGTATGGCTCTATCAAAATGTGTGTACAACAAGGATTATTGTGGTAAACTAAAAATTAAAGACTCAAATCATACAAGACGCTCCAAGCAAAACACATATCCTGTGGCGAATAAAAATATAGCTCCAAGTAAAGTTACCGATAGAAGTAGATGAAAGAGGGGATGCCTTCCGGGGCATCCCCAAGCTTTGGCTTTTAGGTGTCCTTAGATTATCTTGGGGGTGCCATGGGAGTCCCCAAGCTTAGGCTCTTGCCACTCCTTGTTCCATAATCCATCAAATCTTTACCCAAAACTTGAAAACTTCACAACACAAAACTTAAAGTAGAAAATCTCATGAGCTCCGTTAGCGAAAGAAAATAAAAGACCACTTCAAGGTACTGTAATGAAATAATTCTTTATTTATATTGGTGTTATACCTACTGTATCCCAACTTCTCTATGGTTTATAAACTATTTTACTAGCCATACATTCATCAAAATAAGCAAACAACACACGAAAAACAGAATCTGTCAAAAACAAAACAGACTGTAGTAATCTGCAGCTAGCGCAAGATCTGTAACCCCAAAAATTCTAAAATAAATTGCTGGACGTGAGGAATTTATCTATTAATCATATGAAAAAATAATTAATTAAATATCACTTTCCAAATAAAAATGACAGCAGTTCTCGTGAGCGCTAAAGTTTCTGTTTTTTACAGCAACTTCAACAAGACTTTCCCCAAGTCTTCCCAACGGTTCTACTTGGCACAAACACTTATTAAACACAAAAAATACAACAAAATCAGAGGCTAGATAAATTATTTATTACTAAACAGGAGCAAAAGGCAAGTAATAAAAATAAAATTGGGTTGCCTCCCAACAAGCGCTATCGTTTAACGCCCCTAGCTAGGCATAACAAGCTAGAATAGATGTAGGTATTGCCATCTTTGGTAGGCAATCCATAAGTGGCTCTCACAATAGATTCATAAGGTAATTTAATTTTCTTTCTAGGAAAGCATTCCATGACTTTCCTTAATGGAAATTGGAAACTAATATTTCCTTCCCTCATATCAATAATTGCACCAATCATTTTAAGGAAAGGTATACCAAGAATAATAGGACATGAAGGATTGCAATCTATGTCAAGAATTTTAATAGTTGGTTCCCACTCATCATAAAGTTTTCTATGGATAGAAACTTCCAATTCAAGTTTTTCTTCATAAGATTGCATCAAGGCATCAACGATATGTTTACTAAACGCCTTATTTTGACTATAAGCGTGAGGAGAATTTAGCACGGATTGCAACAAGGAAATACAATCAATCAAAGAGCAATTTTATAGTTAAATTCCTTGAAATCCATAATAATGGGTTTAGCAACATCTAGGGTTTAAATTTCTTCAATCCCACTTTTATCAAATTTAGCATCAAGATCAACAAATTCCGAATTCTTAGAACGCCTTCTAGGTAAAGGTGGATCATATTCAGTCCCATCATTATCAAGATTCATATTTCAAAACAATGATTTAATAGGGGACACATCAATAACTTTTAGATCTTCATCATTACTTTCATAGGAACTAGAAGAACACGCTCTTATAAAGGCATCTTTGTTAGCACGCATCCTAGCGGTTCTTTCTTTGCACTTATCAATGGAAATTCTCATGGCTTTGAGAGACTCATTGATATCATGCTTAGGTGGAATAGATCTAAGTTTCAAAGAATCAACATCATAGAAATTATATCAACGTTCCTAGCCAAATCAGCAATCTTAAGCAAATTTTCTTCAATCATAGCATTAAAATTCTTTTGTGAAGTAATAAATTTTTTAATATTAGATTCAAAATCAGAGTGAATCTTATTATAATTTCCATAAGAATTGTTGTAGGAATTACCATAATTATTAGAGGGATTACTAGGATAAGGCCTAGGATTAAAATTTCCTCTATACGCGTTGTTACCAAAATTGTTCCTACCAACAAAATTAACATCAATAGATTCATTATTATTCTCAATCAAAGTAGACAAGGGCATATCATTAGGATAAGAAGAAACACTCTTATTAGCAAATAATTTCATAAGTTCATCCATCTTTCCACTCAAAACATTGATTTCTTCTATCGCATGCACCTTTTTATTAGTAGATCTTTCAGTATGCCATTGGGAATAATTAACCATAATATTATCTAGGAGTTTAGTAGCTTCTCCTAAAGTGATTTCCATAAAAGTGCCTCCCGCGACCGAATCTAAAAGATTTCTAGAAGCAAAATTCAATCCGGCATAAAGATTCTAAACAATCATCCACAAATTTAAACCATGAGTAGGGCAATTACGTATCATTAATTTCATTCTCTCCCAAGCTTGTGCAACATGTTCATGATCAAGTTGCTTAAAGTTCATAATATCATTTCTAAGAGAGATGATCTTAGAGAGAGGAAAATACTTAGAGATAAAAGCATTTTTGCACTTATTCCATGAATCAATACTATTTTCAGGCAAAGACGAAAACCAAGCTTTAGCACGATCTCTAAGCGAAAAAGGAAATAGCTTCAATTTAACAATATCATTATCCACATCTTTATTCTTTTGCATGTTACACAAATCAACGAAGCTATTTAGATGGGTAGCGGCATCTTCACTAGGAAGGCCGGAAAACGGATCTTTCATGACAAGATTCAGCAAAGCGGTATTAATTTCACAAGATTCACCATCGGCAAGAGGAGCAATCAGAGTGCTAATAAAATCATTGTTGTTGGTATTGGTGAAGTCACACAATTTAGTATTATCTTGAGCCATCGTGAGAAGCAAGCAAACTAACACACAAGCAAACAAAAAGCAAGCGGGCAAAAAGAGGCAAATAGAGATAGAGAGGGAGGATAGAGAGAGAGCGTGAATAAAATGGCAAGGGCGAAATGGGGGAGAGGAAAACGAGAGGCAAATGGAAAATAATGTAATGCGGGATATAAGGGTATGTGATGGGTACTTGGTATGTTGACTTTTGCGTAGACCTCCCCGGCAACGGCGCCAGAAATCCTTCTTGCTACCTCTTGAGCATTGTGTTGGTTTTCCCCGAAGAGGAAGGGATGATGCAGCAAAGTATTGTAAGTAATTCCATCAGGTTTTGAGAACCAAGGTATCAATCCAGTAGGAGGGTACGCGCGAGTCCCTCGTACCTGCACAAAACAAATAAATCCTCGCAACCAACGCAAATAGGGGTTGTCAATCCCTATAAGGCCACTTACGAGAGTGAGATCTGATAGATATGATAAGATAATATTTTTGGTATTTTTTATGATAAAGATGCAAAGTAAAATAAAGGCAAAGTAAATAGCAAAGGAAATAACTAAGTAGTAGGAGATTAATATGATGAAGATAGACCCAGGGGGCATAGGTTTCACTAGTGGCTTCTCTCGAGAGCATAAGTATTCTACGGTGGGTGAACAAATTACTGTTAAGCAATTGACAGAATTGAGCATAGTTATGAGAATATCTAGGTATGATAATGTATATAGGCATCACGTCCGAGACAAGTAGATCGACTCCTGCCTGCATCTACTACTATTACTCCACTCATCGACCGCTATCCAGCATGCATCTAGAGTATTAAGTTAAAAACAGAGTAACGCCTTAAGAAAGATGACATGATGTAGAGGGATAGACTCATGCAATATGATGAAACCCCCATCTTGTTATCCTCGATGGCAACAATACAATACATGTCGTGCTGCCCCTACTGTCACTTGGAAAGGACACCGCAAGATTGAACCCAAAGCTAAGCACTTCTCCCATTGCAAGAAAGATCAATCTAGTAGGCCAAACCAAACTAATAATTCAAAGAGACTTGCAAAGATAACCGATCATACATAAAAGAATTCAGAAAAGATCCAAATATTATTCAAAGATAGACTTGATCATAAACCCACAATTCATCGGTCTCAACAAACACACCGCAAAAAGAAGATTACATCGAATAGTTCTCCACAAGAGAGGGGGAGAACATTGTATTGAGATCCAAAAAGAGAGAAGAAGCCATCTAGCTACTAACTATGGACCCGTAGGTCTGAACTAAACTACTCACACTTCATCGGAGAGGCTATGGTGTTGATGAAGAAGCCCTCCGTGATCAATGCCCCCTCCGACGGAGCTCCGGAACAGGCCCCAAGAAGGGATCTCGTGGATACAGAAAACTCGGTGAGATCTGTTAGTATAATAAAGCTAATCACTACTCTAAGTACTGTTGCAAACCAATTCATATTTTGTTTTTGCATTATAGCTACTGTAGTATAACTTTTTCATGGCTTAATCCACTGATATAAATCGATAGTTTCATCAAAACAAGCAAACTATGCATCAAAAACAGAATCTGTCTAAAACAGAACAGTCTATAATAATCTGAACATTCACCATACCTATGTTACTCCAAAAATTCTACCAAAATTAGGAAAAATAAAAAATTTGTATAGAAAGATAGTGCAAAAAGTTTCATAATAGTTTGACGTTCCAGTAAAAAAAAATGTAAAATCGCGCACTACAGCCAAAGTTTCTGTCCTGCATCGTACAAACCAACAAGCAAAGTAAACGTCCTAAAGGCAAACCTTGGCACATTATTTTTATGTTTAAACTTTATAGAAGCACACAACAGAAATAAATGACTCTCTAAAATTTCCGGGTTGTCTCCCTGGCAGCGCTTTCTTTAAAGCCATGAAGCTAGGACCCCGTTTCGACCATAGGAGGTCCAAGAGAAGTCTATTTCCTCCGCTTAGCGGTACGCCAGACCCCTCCAGATGAATTTAGACCATGGACGGTCAAACCAAAGGCCGTTTTGTCTGTTCTTTGGTACACCAGGCCTCGTTTCCATCGGCTGTTCTGTCCAAGCCGGTTGGCTCCCGATGAACACCACGTATTTTGTTGCCTCCCCATGACCACGATGCTGTTTCCCTGTTCCGACCTAGCTGGTTCGCTGCCCGATGAAGAGGATGCCATTTCTCCCGTCTGTTGCCTCTCCATGTACACAAGCCCTGGCCGTCCGTATATATATGTGCGAGTACACGCTCGAAACCACGCCCGTATGTACATACATGGCCGTATTTACTTTCTTGCACCCTAGCTGTTGTACTTACGTCTACATGCTACGTGCGCGCCTCTACTACGACACGTGCACGCCTTTACTACGACACATGCCCTTCCTTACATGGCCATGGTTCATCTCCGTAGCCTACAGACTGACCGATCGACCAGTATGTACGTACACGTTCGCGACCAGAATGACAACGCTACGTACGCTTTGATCAGGTGGGTCCCGACTGCCAGGCACTTCCTTGCATGTGAAGACGTAGCTGGTGAGTCCCAGCAGTCAGGGGGCGAATCATTTTTTCCCCTTAATATGGATGCACTTCCTTGCATGAGAAGATGTAGGTGGTGGGTCCCAGCAGCCAGGGGGAAACGTTTTTTTGCGAAATACGGTGGTCCGTCCGGTGGGTCCCTACTGTAAGGTGGAGAAATCATTATTTTCTGTGTAATAAGGTGGAGAAATCAATATTTTCTGGTGGGTCCTTGCTGCGTCCGTGGACCCAGCTGTCAGCCTCTCCACGTACAATACTCTTCCGATGGAAGTCGTTCCTTGACCATGTTGACCACGCCGCGCTGAGAGCACTAGGGCGATGGACAATGGCGAGGCCTAGGAAGGGGACGACGCGGAGCCGGGGAAGACGCGGCAGGGATTTCCACGTGGAGAGGAGTACGAGGGTTCACTGGTTCGGCTGCGGTGTGAGGCTGCCGTTGCCGTAGGGCCTGGACAGCAGTGGGGTTGTAGTAGGGGACGGTGAGGCCTTCACGGCAGCACAGCCGGCCACAAGAGGCAAGAGCAGGTGGCACGACCGGCTCTGCTTTGGATGGCTGGAGCAAGAAGACCAGAGGTTGAAGAAGCACTACAGCCGTTGGATGGACATCATACGGTCACTGCAGCTAGAATCGTTCATATTGACTAAGTTGACAAAGCCCTCCGTCTGCGTCAACTTATTAGGGGGAGTATTCTTTTTTTATGCATAATAAGGAAGCCTCCCATATGTTGGGCCCCAGCTAGCAGGGAGAGTATTCTTTTTTTTGTGCATAATAAGGAAGCACTTCCTTGTGTGCAAAGATATAGTTGGTGGGTCTGAGCTTTCAGCGAGGAGAACATTTTTTTCATGAAATACAGAGGCCCTTCCAGCTGGTCCTAGATTTCAGGTGGAGTAATCATTATTTTGCGCGTAATAAGGAGGCATTTCCTTGTGTGCGGCCATGGACCCAGCTGTCAGCCTCTCCACGTACAGTCCACTTCCGACGAATGCCGTTCGTTGACCATGTTGACCATGCTGCGCCGAGAGCACCAGGGCGGTGGAAGACAGCGAGGCCTACGAAGGGAACGACACGGAGCCGGGGAAGACACAAAAGTGGCTGCCCACGTAGTGGGAAGTACTAGGGTTGACTAGTTCGGCTACCGTCACCAGAAAATAACAGGAGGTGTGGGTGAGTAGAGGGATATCCAGGCCAGGGATGCGAGTATGGTGGGCTCGTGAGGCCTGCCCGGCAGCATAGCCGACCACGAGAGGCGGGAGCCGGAGGTTCCCCCGGCGCTGGTTTGGGCGGCTGGAGCAGGATGACCAAAGACTGAAGAAGCACGATTGCCGTTAGATTGATATCTAATGGTCTGACGCTGGTAGAGTCGATTGTTGACTAAGTTTCTTTTTTGAGAAACCTTGTGTACGCATGAACTTAGTAGGCCTACAAGTCAGCCTCCAAATCTGTGGCAGACAACATAGAGCCAATTTGCTATTTTTTTTAAATAATTTGCAGCCCATTTGCTAATTCTTAAGTAATTTATTACAACCCATTTTCTGCCCAGGACCACGGTCAAAAAGTTCAACCATATTTTGCATATTTCGGTGGAATCCGAACTGTTGTAATCCCGAAATGATAAACATTTTTAAGAACTTATTGATTTGCCAAAAAAATTGTTTTGTTTTTGTAAGAAAACAAGACGTGCGACAATTGAGTTGGTTTAAGGGAAAACCGGTGGTAAAAAAATCAGCGCTGGGATGGAAAACAACAACAAAAATAAGGATGTAAATATGAAAAGGGAACTTTATGTATTTTCAATGTAATGATATGTGTATTTGAACTAGTAAAACTATAGGTAGAGATTAGAAAATGGAAGCAGGACATGGCATTTCAAGAGGAAAATAGAACTGGGCTGTGTGTTTGATTCAGTAAAAAAACTGCCAGCGGATGTTGTAAGACAAAATATAACTAACGCTAGCGGGCCAGAGGCCAGTAGATACCTGCTGGATCTTTGTGCTCCGTTGTTTTCGTGGGTTGGGCCTGTTAAAAACAAAACCAAGCCTGGGCAGTCTACAGCCCAGTTGAAACTTGCTCGACCTGAAAAAACAATATACCTGCTCAATAAACGAGAGAATTATGCAAGTACAGACTGATAACCGAGATGCAGTAGGTATATTGTTTTTTCATTGTGATAATAAGTGCATGCACTTGTTTTGAAAAATTTGGAGAACTGGGAATTCGAACGTCATGTGCTTATGCTACCCATCAAATAAAAATTAGGTGCCTGAAAATTCATTTCGAAACAAATGATTCAGCTTTATATCCACGTCGACCCTCAGCATGACGGTTGGAAGCAAATACCAAGTTCATACTGAAAGATCATTAACAACAATACCAACTTGCGGACGACAAGGTAGTACAAGTACCAATACCAAACTAACTTGTAATCTTTTTACTCCCGGCCCTAGTATTCGTCTGGTAGAAAATCTTGCAGAGGACCAGCTCCTGCTCCTTCTCTTGCTCCAGGTCCCTGAGGTGGTACTGGTGCATCACCCAGTTGGTCCTCTGCTGGTTGAAGTTCTTGTTGGTGTGCAGCACCAGAACCTTTTTGCTGCCTGTTTGTCGGCCGTTGACCATCACCGGCAAGGTATTGCCGGTCTTGTGCCACATTGTGTGCATACTGCACTCTGATTGTATCTTGCGATGCATCCACGTGCCCCTTTTGAATGCCCTAGAATTGCGCTGGAAGAAATGCTTGCTTAGGCCACTCAGTGTGATACCTGCAGTATTGTCGAATACAAGTTTAGTGTACGTAGTTGGCATTTTCATAACATCTTTGGCATGTTGCAGTCACTTGTTTCACTTTTTATTAATTGTCAAATTGTAATTGCTTCACTAGGTCTGCGTCTAAAAACGAAAATAGAGCTATAAACAGAGGAATATGTTTGTGCAAGTACACGGCCGATCGGTGTCTTACCTGGAAGTTTCTCAGGATGGGTGTAGCATATGTCGTGCTTGCTGTCGATGGTTGGTATGAACAAATCGATGAGAGGGTGAGATCTCGCGCTGTCAGCACTCACTTTGGCCTCAAGGTGCTCGATCAGCTCCTGATCCGTGGGATCGAACTTGACGCTAGCCGGCAGCACCGGCCTTCTTGGAGTTGCATCGGTTAATTCCAGTTATATGGTACTCAATGTTTGATCAATCGACTGTTTTAAGTGAATGATGAAATATTTCGACAGATAAATGGGAGTACTCCAAATCTTGTGTCACCTCACGCGCAACGTGTTGTCACGTCAATTCAAGGTGAGGACACGATGAATAATTTGACCGACATACAACGAGTAGTACTGAGTACTTACTAGTCGTATTTAGTGTCACATTTTAACCATAGTTTTAACTGAAAAATGTCAATGCATGTCACCAAAAATTATTCCATTGGAAACTATGTTCAAATACGAACAAAACGATATAATTTTTTGTGACATGCATTAACATTTAGCTAGTGAAATTTATCCTCAAAATTTGACACCAAACCAGGAGGGAGGTAGTAGTAGAGGTAGCGCAATATACGGTATAGAGGACTAGTACAAATTTAGAAATGGAGTAAGAAGTTACAAGGCTGTGAGACAGACTTTGTAGGCTACATGAGTAATACAAAATATAATTCCCATTGGACAACACTTTCACCAACAAGTATGGACTTGAGGCCTAATTGATATATATATGGCTGGACTATTTTGTTATTAGTAATAGAATAATATTCTATTACTCTCGGCCCCTTATAGAGCGATCAGAGAAAATTGCCATCCATCGTGCCGTCGTCTCCGCCTCCTGCTGCCACCGCGAGCCGTCCCTCCCTCCCGCGGCCGCCGCGCACCGTCCCAGCCCCCGGCGGCAGCTGCGCGCCGTCCCAGCCTCCCGTGGCTTCCGCGCGCCGTCCGGCGGCCGCCGCACGCTGTCCCAGCCTCCCTCCGTCACCGTGCACTACCATCCCCGCCCCGCACCACCACCCCGAGCCCCTCCGCGATGCGCCCCACCCTGAGCCCCCCGCCTTGCGCAGCATCCTACCGGCCGGACCAGCCGCCGGCCGGATCCAGCCTCACCCCCGATCTTCATCTTCTTCCTCGCCGAGCCACATGACAGCCACCCTAGTTCGGGCGTAGTAAGTACCTATGTACGAGTTAAAAACGGTGATCCGTTCAGAATAAAAGAAATGGCAGAAATTCAAATTGTATAAGTTCAAGCAAAAAAATAAACCCCACAGAAAGTACAAGTCGTAAAATTAGAGAACTTCAGAACATCGTTGTAAAAAATGTTGAGTTCAACAAAAAGAGAAACAAAACAAAACATTTTCTTTTTGAATATAATATCATTCAGTTCAACGATATAAACTATGTAAGTACAGGGGCAATGATACTGTAAACCATCGAAAATGTAAGAGGAAAACCTTACCCAAAAAACAAAGTAAAAGTTCAATTTGTGAAAACATGCTTAGTACAAAATCCATACGGAGATCAGTTAGAGTACTTTGTATCTGGAACGGAAAAAAGTATATGACAGGCTTCACCATATTCAAAATTACTCTATGAATAATACATCAGTACAAACACGCACGAAAGATCAGTAGAAGTACTCTATTTTTTGACCGAAAAACAACACGATGGGTCTTGCCGTATTTCAAATTACTTTTCAACGGTTCCGAATTTGGGAAAGCGTTCAACATGACTAAGTTCCGCATTTTTGATTGCTATCCAATGATATATTATTTGCCCCATTTCAACAAATTTAAAAAAATCACATTCAAAATCAAATTTGACCGTATTCAAATTCGAATTTAAACCCTAAGGAATTAGAAAAAAAATTCTATACGAAAAAGTTGCGCATTTTCCATGGTTTTTCTAACACCATATCATTTGCGTCAATCTGACAAACCGTTTGCAAAAAAATGTGAAAATACATTTCGCCCAGAATTTCACTTTTATCAAATTACTTTTAAATTGTATAATATTTGAAAAAACAATAAATATATGGAAGATGCGGATTTTTACCAGCTTTCCAATGCCATCTTATTTGCTCAATTCTGACAAACCGTTTGAAAATTGAGTCCAAAATACGATCCACGTTTTCGGTTTTGAAAAGAACGTTTTTTTCAAAACTGCTCTTAAACCATAATGATTTTACAAAAACGTTCAATATACTTGAAATATACTTGTCAAGAGCTTTCCAATGATATATTACACGCCCCATTCCAACAAAAAAATTGCAAATTTTTTTTGAACTAAACAAGACGATCTATTAAACAGAACAGAAAGTATCAGTTCTACCGCTAGAAAATCATCAGTACAACCGCCTGAAATCGTCAGTTCAAGTAGGGTAACAGAATAATATTCTGTTACGCGAAACAGAATAGCCTATATGTATATATATATGTGTGTGTGTGTGTCTATATATATATATGGCTTTTGCACAGCATCTCCATCATCATTATTAGTACATCCTACGCAGGTGAGTTAGGATGCACTCGATCCCAGAAAGGTATCTATCCTTCAAACTAGAGGAGTGCTTCAAACTAACAACAATACATAATATCCAACAAAATAGGGTCATGCTACCGCAGCAGGATACATGGCTCAGTCTAAATATCAGTATGAATCAAGTTGTGCATATTTGCTGTTGGCATGATGTAACACCCCGGATGTAAATTTCCCTATTTGTACTCCAACTCTTGCCGTTTTCGGCGTTAAGTTATTTTATTTTCTCGGGTTCTGGTCTTTGTCTCCGTGTGTTGTTATCGTTGTCATGTATCTCATATCATGTCATCATGCGCATTGCATTTGCATATGTGTTCGTCTCATGCATTCGAGCCTTTTCCCCGTTGTCCGTTTTGCATTCCGGCGCTTCGTTCTCCTCCGGTGGTCAATTCAACCTTTCTTTCGTGTGTGGGGATTAAACATTTTCGGATTGGACCGAGACTTGCCAAGCAGCCTTGGTTTACTACCGGTAGACCGCCTGTCAAGTTTCGTGCCATTTGGACTTCGTTTGATACTCCAACGGTTAACCGAGAGACCGAAAAGGCCTCGTGTGTGTTGCAGCCCAACGCCCCTCCATTTTGGCCCAAAACCCACCTAAGCCTTCTCCTTCATCTAGATCGTTCGATCACGATCGCGTGGCCGAAAACCGCACCTCATTTGGACTCTCCTAGCTCCCTCTATGCCTATTTAAAGACCCCTCCGAATCCGGATCTTCTTCTCCCCCCGAAACCCCAAAATTCTACCCGCGCCGGCCGGACACGTCAGCCCTGACCGGACGCATCGCCGCCGCCGCCCACAGCCAGTGGCGTGGCACCACGTGGCGCGCCGCCGCCCGCACCCGCACCGGCCCGCTCGGCCCGGGGAGAGCCCCCGCGGGCCCGACGGCGGCCGCCGCCTCCTCCGCAACCCCGCCGCCGTCCTCCTCCAGCCCGGCCGCCCGAGCCGCCGCCCGCCGCCTCGCCCGCCGCCCGCCGCGCTCACC
>NC_041392.1:423650393-423693394 GCF_002162155.2 Triticum dicoccoides | reverse complement strand
AGCCTCGCCGCCGCCACCGCGCGCCATCGCCGCCGCCTCCCCGCCGACGCGCGCGCGCCGCCCGTCGCCGCACCGCCTCCCGCGCCCCTCTCCGGCCACCGCGGCCCGCAGCTCCGGCGAGAGCCCCGGCGGTCCTCGACCTGCATGCCCCGATCCAGATCCGGTGAACTGTAAACCCTAGATCCGGAGGTTGTTTTTCTTCTAAGTCCCAGAAATTCCAGATCCAAGTGCTCTTGTTCATAGCCTCGTAACTTTCCATCTGTAGCTCCGATTCATGCATATTGCATATCAAAATGTTCATCTCAGAGAGTACATCATTTCATTCCATTGCATCATTTTCACTTAAGGTCATCTTGATGCCCGAAATGCTGTTAGAAGAGGGCTACTTGAGTTAATTGTCAGATCTACTACTCCATTTAGACATTTGTCATTTTTGCCATGATTATTGTGTGCATGATATGCCCTAATGCTCTACATATGTTTTGTTAAGGGTTTTGCCATCTCTCCAGAGGTGCAACCCATGTATTTTTGTGATGTGTGTGGTGCCTAGTGCAATCTTGCAAAGTGGTGCACTTGCTAATTCTGTTTTCTGGGACTTAGCATTTCCACTAAGTCCTTGAGCTGTTTAGTTCATGATGCCATATGTTCATGTTGTTTCCTAGTGATCCGTGCCTCTTTTGAGGATGATCAGTAAGGATGTTTTATTAATCTTGTAGTGCTCTATCCATCCATGTCTTTGTTTGCAATTATGGAGAACCCTAGCTTGAGTCAATCGAGCTCTGCTTTTGCTACTTTGTGAATCGGGGCAGATTGTCAACTTGTTTGCAAATTTGCCGATGTTGTTGTAGTTGATCCGTGCATGGTATGTTATTGTTCTTGCCATGTCTAGCTTGAATTTTGTGTGTTCTTGATAGATGTATGCTTATCTTGTCATGACTTGCACCGTAGTGAGTGCATCGAGCTCGTAAACATGCCTACTGGAGTTATGTTTCAGCATGTGCCACTTTTCACTAAGTCTGAAAACTGATTATGCTTTTGCTATGTTCACATGCTTGTTAATATATTTTCTGATCCCTTTTGGCTCAAGGTCACTAAGGGACTTTTGTTAAGATTTTTGAGTAGCTCCATGACATATTTTACTTTTCCATGTTCAGGTCCTATAGCATGTAATTTTGTTGCTCCGAAGAGTGCTACTTGGTCTGAAATTTCAGACAAGTGTTAATTTCACTAAGTCTGAGATCTGTTTACCATATGCATTTTTGCCATGCTTGTTGGAACCTGTTAAAGGATGAATTGGCCGTAGCTCAGTGCTAGACTTTTGTTAAGCATCTTGAATGCATCCCTGCCATTTATTTTGTTGCCATGTTTGGGTGCTGTAGCATGTTCATCTCATTGCATTTAGATGGCTACTTGCTGTAAATCGCAGACCGGTGTCATATTTGAATCGCTTGCCATTTCCAAACCGTAACTCCGATTCCGGCGTTCTTTATATCGTTTTCAAGCAATTTCATCTCATCTTTCCAGTGGCACACTTGGATTTCCAAGTTGAGGCCAGGTTCGTGCATTTCCTGTCACATCTTGCATATGTCTCCCGCATTGCATCCCGCATAGCATACCATGTTTGCATCCTCTTGTTTGATCCTTGCACGTGGTTGATTGTGTTCTTGTTGCTTGTTTGTCTTGTTTGGGTAGAGCCGGGAGATGAGTTCGCTAACGAGGAGCCAGTTGAGTTTGCTTTCGAGGATCCAGTCAACTCTGACAGCTTTGCAGGCAAGATGATCATACCCTCGAAATCACTACTATCTTTGCTATGCTAGATTGCTCGCTCTTTTGCTATGCCATTGCTACGATGCCTACCACTTGCTTGCAAGCCTCCCAAATTTCCATGTCAAACCTCTAACCCACCATGTCCTAGCAAACCGTTGACTGGCTATGTTACCGCTTTGCTCAGCCCCTCTTATAGCGTTGCTAGTTGCAGGTGAAGATTGGAGACCGTTCCTTGTTGGAACATTTATTTACTTGTTGGGATACCATTATATTGCCATGTTATCTTAAATGCATCTATATACTTGGTTAAGGGGTGGAAGGCTCGGCCTCTCGCCTAGTGTTTTGTTCCACTCTTGCCGCCCTAGTTTCCGTCATATCGGTGTTATGTTCCCGGATTTTGCGTTCCTTACGCGGTTGGTTTATAATGGGAACCCCTTGATAGTTCGTCTTGATTACAGCTTTTCCAGCAATGCCCAACCTTGGTTTTACCATTTGCCACCCAGCCTTTTTTTCCCTTGGGTTTCCGGAGCCCGAGGGTCATCTTATTTTAAACCCCCCGGGCCAGTGCTCCTCTGAGTGTTTGTCCAAACAGAGCCACTTGCAGCGCCACCTCGGGGAAACTCGAGGGTTGGTTTTAGTTGTACGTAGTGTTCATCTGAGTGTGCCCTGAGAACGAGATATGTGCAGCTCCTATCGGGATTTGTCGGCACATTCGGGCGGTGTTGTTGGTCTAGTTTTAACCTGCCGAAATGTCTTGAAGAACCAAGGTACCGAGTCTGATCGAAACGTCTTGGGAAGAGGTCTATTCCTTCGTTGACCGCGAGAGCTTGTCATGGGCTAAGTTGGGACTCCCCTGCAGGGATTTGAACTTTCGAAAGCCGTGCCCGTGGTTATGGGCAGATGGGAATTTGTTAATGTCTGGTTGTAGATAACTTGAACCTTAACTTAATTAAAATGAATCAACTGAGTGTGTTACCGTGATGGCCTCTTCTCGGCGGAGTCCGGGAAGTGGACATAGTGTTGGAGTAATATATGCGCAGGTTGTCCTCTAGTTTCTCGCTCGCGCTTTGCCTTCTCTTCACGCTCTCTTTTGTGAATAGGATAGCCACCATATATGCTAGTCGCTTGCTGCAGCTCCACATATTTACCTTGCCATTCCTATTAAGCTTAAATAGTCTTGATCGCGAGGGTGCGAGATTGCTGAGTCCCTGTGGCTCACAGATTACTATTACACCGGATGCAGGGCCTAATGATTCAGCTCCAGATGGCGCGCTCGAGCTCAAGTGGGAGTTCGACGAGGACTCTCAACGTTACTATGTTTCCTTTCCTAATGATCAGTAGTGGTGCCCTGTTGGGGGTGATCGGGACCGTGTCGCATGTTGGGTTATCTTTTATTTTGGCGCCGTAGTCGGGCCATGAGTGTTTGGATGATGTGATGTTATTTATGTACTTGATTGACGTGGCGAGTGTAAGCCAACTATGTTATCCCTTTTTATTATCTATATTACATGGGATGTTTGTGATGATTGCCTGACTTGCGACATATGCCTTCAATGCGATTATGCCTCTAAGTCGTGCCTCTACATGTGGGAGATATAGTCGCATCGAGGGTGTTACACATGAACCACATCGCCGCATGTCGGGTTTGTAAAAGCCATCCATCACATGGAAGCTTGATGCTTTCACACACTGAAGATTATCTTACAACAAGCTGTGTTGACGAATCTCTGGATATGGTGATTCATGAAACCCATGGTATGATGTGTAAACACAGTTCCTCCTGGTGAATGGAAGTTGCATAGCACGGTAATCATCGCCGATGATATGATCGATGATTGGTTGGATGATCGGATAACTGAGCCTGAGGAACATGGAGTGGTTGCTGAGGCTGTAAACCCTCCTCCAGTTGAATACGCCTGGCCCAACAGAGCCGGGATCTTTCTCGAACACGGAGCAGCCATAGCCATCAATGTCATGAACGCCCCAAGCATTTTACTACATGTGGTTTGATGAAATGGTTGGGTCAATTTGGTACATGCCAATGAGCATCAAATGACCGCCGTCAGCTGAACGAGCGATAAACCACCACCCATCGACTGGTATGATTCCAGGTCCTGGAATCATGAATGCCAGCGCATTTGCGTATGCTGCAACAATTCAAATTGGAGACCAAAAGGACAAAAATAAACAATCATGTTCAGATGTGTGGAATTAAGATTATTATAACAGTGACACATATCATAGACAGAGAATTGCAATGCCGTGGTCATAATCATACCCCAAGTTAAAAAATAAGCCAATGGCTTTCATATTCTAGCAATATATCATGGTTCAAACATCATGTAACAATGAGAGGAAAACAGCTATGATAGGTCCTACTCATATTCTACCATAGCACTTACTACTACTCTCATATCAACTCTAAGCAATAACATGTGTTGTTATAAAAATCTTGGAAATGAGAGTAACATATAGAAATCATGAGGTTATACTCATAATATCTGTTCTAACAATCATTAGATGCCAATTGTTCCCATATCAACTCTAACAATAACATGTGTGGTCATAAAAATCTAGGAAATGAGAGGAACATATAGCAATGATGTGGTTATAGACATATAATATCTATTCTAAATTTGTAACAATGAACATGCAGTCGTATTCATAAGGTAAAGATGAGATGAGATAGAACAATTACACGATGATAGATTCCACTAGTATAGGCAGCCAATTTGTGCGTCGACCACGTAAACGATGCCATCATGCACTATAGTATCAGACACAAATGTTGGCTGAAGAGGATTGACGATGAGCCATAACCATGTATGGCGACCGGATTCCAGATAGACTAATCCCATGTTGAACAAGGAAATGAGGTTGTAATCCATGTAGTCTTCTGATGGTGTGGGCACTTCGCAGATGACAACCTTTAGCAAACAGAGGTCGAGCCAAAAGCTCGACGCTTCTCGTGCGTAGTAGGCAGGAGTGTCCGGCGGGCTGCGAGGCTCGATGGCGGCGGTATCCAATGATGGAAGCGTGATCTCTCGGTGGGTGTAGATATCCACGAGATGCCATGGACTACCGGATTGGTGGATGAGGACGATCCAGTTGGCCTTCATGCCCACCTAGTAGTGGCCGTGCATGAAGGACAGGTGGACGGGTATTGATAGCATGTCGAGGGGCAACACGACAACCTCCGTAGGATCATCAAGTCGGTGTTGGGCCACCTGCGAGGATCGGGTATCTGCAAGTAGGGTGTCTTGAAAAGAGCCGACCGGTTGCGGACGAGTAGACGGTACAAAGACACCTAGCAAGCGGCCAGACAGACGGTGCTGAGAAGCTCCATACGATTACAGATCTGATCCAGGAGAACATCGGGGAGGGAATTCCAATCGCGGCTCTGCATGTCAGTCGGTTCTGCCATAGGTTTTTTTAAGGCGCTGAGTGATTGGGGTTTTCGGTTCCTGCGAGCTAGCGAGGAAGTGGATTCGGGCGGGAAAGCAAAGAAGATGGCGTGTGTGGTCGAGTAGTGAGCGGGGGAATGTGGTGTGCGGCCGATGGTGGGGAAGAGAGGAGGAAGAAGAGTGAAAGATGGGGAAGAAAGTGCATTAAATCTCAATTCTACTAGTACTACTACCAGGATATACCGTCCTTCGGAGTGTAAATAGTTACGCCGATGACATGTGGGTCTACGTCAAGAGGGCCCATAGGTCAGTTAATGGAGGAAAGAGGTGCGTAGGCGTATTTGTGGAAGCTTGCTCCACTGGCAAACATGATGGAAGTACTGGGTAAGGTTGATTCAGTAGCACCAACACGTTGGTTCAGCTTATTAATTAAGTGTCCCATCTGCTGCAGCGTGTATTTTCACTTCACTGTGAAGACTAGTTGAATAGTTCTCTCTGACCGAGATGGGGAATAATTGGATCGCGAACACTTTCTATCTATAGTATCCCTATGCCTGTACGCTCATCCGATCCAACAAGATGAAACATTGGCCAAGGCACCCGGCGCCAATAATGTAGGAGTATTAGTACTACCTCCTTTCCGGTTTATAGGGCTCAATTCAAAAATCTCATCAACCAAGGTAGATGATGAGTGGTGGAATAATGTTTGTAGTTTGCAAAAACACTCAACCAATGCACTTGTTTTCCTCAAAAAATTATGTTTACCAATGCATTAATTTTGTGTCAAACTTTGACCATCTACTCCCTCCATCCAGGTGAATAAGTCGTCTTTGGTTGTGCACCGTGACCAAGGAGGAAAAAACAAGAGAACTTAATGTTTATTTGCTACTCCCTCCATTCCTAAATATAGTCTTTTTAGACATTCAAATGGAATACAACATACGGATGTATGTAGACATATTTTAGAGTGTATATTCACTCATTTTGCTCCGTACGTAGTCATTCGTTGAAATCTCTAGAAAGACAAATACTCTGTATTTGTGAACAGAGGGAGGCTTTTACTCCGCATTGGGAACAGATGGAGTATCACCATATGGAGGGAATAGAGGAAGCTTGAAATATGAACATGTCAATGGGAGGGAGTAGAAGCCTCATGCATGCATGCAACATGCAACACTCACACGTACACATGGACGCACGCAACACTCACGGACCCATGCGGCACACAGCACACGAAGCAACACACACGCTCATGCTCAAGTGCTCAACCTACTCCCTACGTCTGTGAAAGACTGTACATTTAGAGATTTACACATTGACCAGGGCATAATTAACGCTCAAAAGTAGCAGACTTATGTGTGCATGCGACCATTCAAAGAATAAGACTAAATGAAGGTTGTTGCATGCTGTAATTAAGGATAGACATGTGGTAGCCTATAGCTAGAGCACAAGTTGGTGCATTAGTCAATCAATATCGATTTAGATTAAAGGCTAAATGCATTGGAAGTGTAGATGTACACTCTTTGTTTTTTAGCCGATGTACACTCTTTGTTGGAAGACCGAGGGAGTACACGTGCATGCACTCACATACACAGCCAAGGTGGTTCACGCGCAAGGGTTGGACTCCTGTCACGCCTGGGTAAAGTTATGTTTAACTGATTTCTTTGCTCTGCCAACTGACAGGTGGGACCCACAAAACAGGTGACAATTTAACCAGCCAACAAAGTGCCACGTCGACTATGTGGCCGGTCAGAAGGGTGCAATACGGTGCTCTACGATGAGCCAGGGATGGTATAATCACCGCAAAACTATATATAGTGACCGTAAAGAGCATATTGTTACATACGTTGACCGCCAGTGTATTTTCTTATTTCAAATTTAGCAATATTAACCGGAAAGGATGCAGTATGGACTAGTACTAGCACTACTTTGATGTGTCTCGTCAACTCACCGAATGAGGAGAAGCTTGCTTACTACGCCTCTCCCTCGCCAACACATGCGGTGGCTCACAGGACGAGGAGAGGGTTTTGACTACAACGCCCTCCCCCTCTCCCTCTCGCTTGCCCTTGCTGTCGCGGTGGACGTGCAGCAGTTCAATCGGTGTCAGATTGCCAGAAGCATATTATACTGTAGTATCATCATTGTTGGACCTTCCGAAGAGGCGAAGAGCCAAGTTCAAGGTTCACACGAGTACGAACTGTTGAACCTCCCGAAGAGGCAAAGAGCCAAGCGCAAGTTTTTATTGGAGTTGTCGTCCTAGTAGGAGTATACTACAACTATAGCGAACGATGCTACTGTATGATGCCGTCACGTCACCTATATCCCAAGTTGTGCCACTTTTTTTCTCAAAGAGCGTGTTGGAGCCCGTGCAACAACCACACAAGTTGCATGTGCACATAACACATTTAGTACTAATAAATTCTAAAGGACAAATGCCAGTATGCCACACAAGTTGATCTCGAATTCGTGATAAATTTGTGCACGACTAGTCTACATATATTCACAGCGCTACTGTTCACAATTAACGAAACTCCACTTACACGTTATAGATGGGCTACATGTCCTCCTCCAGGTTCCAGTCCTAGGTGTTCTTCATGGATGGCACGATCCATAGCGGTCGGCAATTGGAATCATTGTCGCAGCTTTCTAGTCTGGTTCCACACGATGGAGACTCATCCACGCTGAAGCGGCATAAATCAGGGATAGCGTGTCCCAGCATGTCATTCATCCTACGGTGCACACTGAAGACACAACCATGCTTCATGAATGGTAGGCCTTCGGTGTTGTGCACGGAAGGTGGCATCCACTTCACAATGGGGTAGCTGTCCCCAATGAAAAGAGAGTACTCTCCAAGAGTGTTCCTTGGCACCCACGTAGCATCACGGGGGTCGAACTCGGCGCCGTTCATTTGGTACACGTGGCATCTAAGATTTGGACACATGGTGACGTACATAGTCAAGATCCATGCATAATAATGTTGTGCTCAAATATGGTGGTCAGTAATACTGTGCAGCAAATAGTACTACTCCGGAACAGAGGAAGTAAAATAATCATCTTATTATATATAGCCACTCTAGGCTACATGGATGAGATAGTAAGACATGGAAAAACAAAAATGGTGGCACCTAGTGGGTTCAATTCTTCAAGAGCCTAGCTATCTATTCGCGTCCTCCAAGGGAAAAAGTACTCCTACTAGTACTAGTATGTAGTACAACAATGAAAGAGAAGGCGAGAGGGTTAAAAAATATAATACTAAATGGAATACCTGGGTAGATGGTGACGGTTCGATTGTGGTAGATTGTGTGACCATGTTGCACATGAGTGGTACCGTGGGTAACAACTGCTAAGATAGTTGATCCCAATATGCCAAAGTCAGCTACAAGGTTCAAGGTTAGACCCAATCGCAGATGCAAATGCACTTCCAGGATCGGCGATCTTATTTTGATCGGGGGATGACTGGTCCCTGCAAAATAATGGAGTACCGTTGGGGATGCAAATGATGGTTTGTACATTCCGTTTGTAATCTCCCGTACCGAAGGATAGCAACCAGATGAAACAAGTCCCCTGGCTTGTCACCGCGAAGATGCAGCCTAGATGGCGCATGGCGTCTTCGAACGTGTAGGGGTACAAATCTGCCATGGCCAACATGCGCCAGCCTCTGCCGTTACTGCCTCTTGCATTGATGGCAATCCTTATGTCGAACACCGTGATGAGATAGTAACCGTCGTAGCCGCGTCGCTTTGTCGGTGGGTCCGCGATTGCTATCTTCTTCAATCTCATGTAGGCATCATCATATGTATTCAAGCCCAGCCAGTCCGGAAGGCCGATCCCAATGGTGGAGAAGGGGTCTACGAGAACGGCCGCACTGTTGTGGATATTGTGCAAAATGATGGTGGTATCTGGCCGGAGGTATGCAAGCCAATCTTCGTTGGCACTGACCCAGACCTATATATAAGATGGAGCGTAGCGGAGAAATTACGGGATGGAAATGGAATAACTAAGTACTACATGATCAAACTCCATGACTGACCTGCTCATCGGACAAAATCTGACTACCTCTCAACGTCGGCAGCTCTAGCAGAGTCAACGTGCAACCATGGCCAGGGAGCGGTGGACGGTTCAAAGGATTTTCCCATAGAAGAACCTTCTCCTCGAGGACGCATGGAAGACCAACAAGCATGGCCTTTTCCCAAGCCTGTTTAAGCACCGTCTTAAAAAAGTTGGTGAAGGAAGCACCGAGTCTTGCACCGGTGAGGACGTTGGGGCGGCATGCGATTTCTCCCAGAGGATCATCATCCAAGGTCTCCCAACCCCGACTTGGAGGAGAACCGCCTGGAGAATCCATGGGAGCAGCAAGGAATTTCCTTCTCTTCGGGGGGAGGGGAACTGGCGAGGAGGAGATAAGAGCGTAGTAACCGCAGGGCCTCGTCCCTTCCAACTTTAGCTCCTCGATCATTCCTTAGTGAAGGGGTGAGGCTACTATTTACTACGTACTCGTACTGTAGCAGTACAAGTACTACTTTCTCAACTAGTAGTGCGATGTACTGTACTTCTAGTTTAGTGCACCTGTTTTGAACTATTGAATCTCAGGGCCAAGGAGCTACTGTTGGAAGTGGAGGGTAATACTGTTCTCTAGAACCATCGTTGTACTATCAATGAAGGGAAAGTACACCTGCGTAGTGGGTACTCTCGGTGCTCTATTCAAGCGCGTAGCTAGCCTACTCAGCCGCTCCTCTCACACACACACTAGAATCCTCTTTATCAGCGACGGTTACTGCGGGGGCAGAACATTTGAGTTATTTGATATAGCGAGCCTAGGCTTTTCGCTTCCATTTGTGGAGGTGTAATGGATCTCGTCGAACTTTGTTAGTAGTTCCTTCTTTATGACTGAGATGAGGCAAAGCTTTTGCCTCTGTTTCGAAACAAAAAAATAACGTCAAGAGGAATTTCTTTTATAGAGCCGATAATGGAGTGAAGTCCATGTGTCGGTGGAAACGACACCTATGGAATCACTGGCATCCCTTCTACGGTTGGCGGACGCGGAGTTTGCTACCTCTTGAGCACTGCATTGGTTTTCCCTTGAAGAGGAAAGGGTGATGCAGCACAGTAGCGTAGTATTTCCCTCGGTTTTTGAGAACCAAGGTATCAATCCAGTAGGAGACCACACGCAAGTCCCTCATACCTACACAAACAAATAAGAACCTCACAACCAACGCGATAAAGGGGTTGTCAATCCCTTCACAGTCACTTACGAGAGTGAGATCTGATAGAGATGATAAGATAATATTTTTGGTATTTTAATGATAAAGAGTAAAAGTTAAGATTGCAAAATAAAAGGTAATAGAAATAGCTTGTTGATGGAAGATTAATATAATGGAGAATAGACCCGGGGGCCATAGGTTTCACTAGTGGCTTCTCTCAAGATAGCATAAGTATTACGGTGGGTGAACAACTTACTGTCGAGCAATTGATAGAAAAGCAAATAATTATGAGAATATCTAGGCATGATCATGTCTATAGGCATCACGTTCGTGAGAAGTAGACCGACTCCTGCCTACATCTACTACTATTACTCCACACATCGACCGCTATCTAGCATGCATCTAGACTATTAAGTTCATAAGAATAGAGTTACGCATTAGGTAAGATGACATGATGTAGAGGGATAATCTCTAGAAATATGATATAAACCCCATCTTTTTATCCTCGATGGCAACAATAGAATACGTGTCGTTTCCCTTTCTGTCACTGGGATCGAGCACCGCAAGATTGAACCCAAAGCTAAGCACTTCTCCCATTGCAAGAAAGATCAATCTAGTAGGCCAAACCAAACTGATAATTCGAAGAGACATGCAAAGATAACCAATCATGCATAAAAGATTTTAGAGAAGAATCAAATATTGTTCATGATAGACTTGATCATAAACCCACAATTCATCGGATCTCGACAAACATACCGCAAAAAGAGTTACATCGAATAGATCTCCAAGAAGATCGAGGAGAACTTTGTATTGAGATTCAAAGAGAGAGAAGAAGCCATCTAGATAATAACTATGTACCTGATGGTCTGAAGTAAACTACTCACACATCATTGGAGGGGCCATGGAGTTGATGTAGAGGCCCTCTATGATTGATGCCCCCTCCGGCGGAGCTTCGGAAAAGGCCCCAAGATGGGATCTCTTGGGTACAGAAGGTTGCAGCGGTGGAAATAGGGTTTCGTGGTGCTCCTGGATGTTTTCAGGGTATATTAGTATATATAGGAGGAAGTAGGTCGGTTGAGCCATGAGGGGGGAGGGCGCTCCCCCCTGCCTCTTGGAATCCTCGTTTTTTTCTTGACGTCCACTCCAAGTCCTCTGGATCACATTTGTTCCAAAAATCACGTTCCCGAAGGTTTCATTCCGTTTGGATTCTGTTTGATATTCCTTTTCTTCGAAACACTGAAATAGGCAAAAAAATAAAAATTTACACTGGGCCTTGGGTTAATAGGTTAGTCCCAAAAATAATATAGAAGTGTAAAATAAAGCCCATTAACATCCAAAACAGATAATATAATAGCATGGAACAATAAAAAATTATAGATACGTTGGAGCCGTATCAATCATCCCCAAGCTTAATTCCTGCTCGTCCTCGAGTAGGTAAATGATAAAAACAGAATTTTTGATGTGGAAAGCTACCTAACATAATTCTCACTGTAATTCACTTTATTGTGGCATGAATTTTCATATCCGAAAGATTCAAGACAAAAGTTTAATATTGACATAAAAATAATAATACTTCAAGCATACTAACTAAGCAATTATATTTTCTCAAAATAACATGGCAAAAGAAAGTTCATCCCTACAAAATCATATAGTTTGGTCATGCTCCATTTTCGCCACACAAGAATGCTCTCATCATGCACAACCCCGATGACAAGCCAAGCAATTGTTTCACACTTTAGTAATCTCAAACTTTTTTCAACTTTCACGCAATACATGAGCGCGAGCCATGGATATAGCACTATGGGTGGAATAGAATATGATGATGGGGTTATGTGGAGAAGACAAAAAAGAGAAAGTCTCACATTGACGAGGCTAATCAATGGGCTAGGGAGATTCCCATCAACTGATGTCAATGCAAGGAGTAGGGATTGCCATGAAACGGATGCACTAGAGCTATAAATGTATGAAAGCTCAACAAAAGAAAGTAAGTGGGTGTGCATCCAACTTGCTTGCTCACAAAGACCTAGGGCATTTGAGGAAGCCCATTGTTGGAATATACAAGCCAAGTTCTATAACAAAAAATTCCCACTAGCATATTAAAGTGACAAAACAAGAGACTCTCTATCATAAAGATCATGGTGCTACTTTGAAGCACAGTGCTCTATTAATGATGATCATCACACTTCTATTTATTTACAACTCAATGATTACAACTCGATACTAGAAAAAAGTATGACTCTATATGAATGCCTCCGGCGGTGTACCGGGAAGGGCAATGAATCAAGAGTGACATGTATGAAAAATTATGAAAAGTGGCTTTGCCACAAATACGATGTCAACTACATGATCATGCAAGGAAACATGACAATGATAATGTGTGTCATGATAAATGGAACGGTGGAAAGTTGCATGGCAATATATCTCGGAATGGCTATGGAAATGCCATAATAGGTAGGTATGGTGGCTGTTTTGAGGAAGATATAAGGAGGTTTATGTGTGACAGAGTGTATCATATCACGGGGTTTGGATGCACCGGCGAAGTTTGCACCAACTCTCAAGGTGAGAAAGGGGTACCGAAGAGGCTAGCAATGATGGAAGGGTGAGAGTGCGTATAATCCATGGACTCAACATTAGTCATAAAGAACTCATATACTTATTGCAAAACTCGACAAGTCATCAAAAACCAAGCACTACACGCATGCTCCTAGGGAGATACATTGGTAGGAAAATACCATCGCTCGTCCCCGACCGCCACTCGTAAGGAAGACAATCAAATAACACCTCATGTTTCAAATTTGTTACACAACAGTCACCATACATGCATGCTACGGGACTTGAAAACTTCAACGCAAGTATTTCTAAAATTCACAACTACTGAACTAGCACACTTTAATATTACCACCTTTATATCTCAAAACGATTATCAAGTATCAAACTTCTCCTAGTACTCAATGCACTTTTTACGAAGTTTTTATTATACCGATCTTGGATGCCTATCATATTAGGACTAAATTCATAACCAGATAAAATTACCATGTTGTTCTAAGGGACTCTCAAAATAATATAAGTGAAGCATGAGAGATCAATAATTTATATAAAATAAAACCACCACCTTGCTCTAAAAGATATAAGCGAAGCGCTAGAGCAAAATTATCTAGCTCAAAAGGTATAAGCGAAGCACATAGAGTATTCTAATAAATTCCGAATCATGTGTATCTCTCCCAAAAGTTGTGTACAGCAAGGATGCTTGCGGTAAACTAAAAAGCAAAGACTCAAATCATACAAGACCCTCCAAGCAAAACACATATCATGTGGTGAATAAAAATATAGCTCCAAGTAAAGTTACGGATGGATGAAGACGAAAGAGGGGATGCCTTCCGGGGCATCCCAAAGCTTAGGCTTTTAGTTGTCCTTGGATTTTACCTTGGGGCGTGAGGAAGTCCTGGATTTGGGGGTCTCCGGACAGCCGGACTATATCCTTTGGCCGGATTGTTGGACTATGAAGATACAAGATTGAAGACTTCGTCCCATGTCCGGATGGGACTTTCCTTGGCGTGGAAGGCAAGCTTGGCAATACGGATATGTAGATCTCCTCCCTCGTAACCGACTTTGTGTAACCCTAGCCCCCTCCGGTGTCTATATAAACCGGAGGGTTTAGTCCGCAGGACAACATACAATCATTCCATAGGCTAGCTTCTAGGGTTTAACCTCTAGGATCTCGTGGTAGATCAACTCTTGTAATACTCATATCAACAAGAAGAATCAAGCAAGACGTAGGGTATTACCTCCATCAAGAGGGACCGAACCTGGGTAAACATCGTGTCCCCTACCTCCTATTACCATCCGCCTTAGACGTGTACTTCGGGACCCCCTACCCGAGATCCGCCAGTTTTGACACCAACAGGGTGCCTTGGGCATCCCCAATCTTAGGATCTTGCCTCTCCTTGTTCCATAATCCATCAAATCTTTACCCAAAACTTGAAAACTTCACAACACAAAACTTAAAAGAAAATCTCGTGAGCTCCGTTAGTAAAAGAAAACAAACCACCACTTCAAGGTACTGTAATGAACTCATTCTTTATTTCTATTGGTGTTAAACCTACTGTATTCCAACTTTTCTATGGTTCATAAACTCTATTACTAGCCATAGATTCATCAAAATAAGCAAACAAAACACAAAAATAGAATCTATCAAAAACAGAACAGTCTGTAGTAATCTGTAGGTTTCGAATACTTATGGAACCCCAAAAATTCTAAAATAAATTGCTGGACGTGAGTAATTTATCTATTAATCATCTTCAAAAATAATTAACTAAATAGCACTCTCCAGTAAAACATGGCAGCAAATCTCGTAAGCGCTAAAGTTTCTATTTTTACAGCAAGATCGGAAAGACCTTCCCGAAGTCTTCCCAAAGGTTCTACTTGGCACAATCACTAATTAAAAGCATAACACCACATCTAAGCATAGGCTAGATGAATTATTTATTATTAAACAGAACCAAAAAGCAAAAAACAAAATTGGGTTGCCTCCCAACAAGCGCTATCGTTTAACGCCCCTAGCTAGGCATAAAAGCAAGGATATATCTAGGTATTATCATCTTTGGTATGCAATAGATAAGTGGCCCTCATAATAGATTCATAAGTTAATTTAATTTCCTTTCTAGGAAAGTGTTCCATTCCCTTCCTTAATGGAAATTTGAATCTAATATTCCCTTCTTTCATATCAATAATTGCACCAATCGTTCTAAGGAAAGGTCTACCAAGAATAATAGGACATGAAGGATTGCAATCAATATCAAGAACAATGAAATCTATGGGCACATAATTCCTATTTTCAACAATAAGAACATCATTAATTCTTCCCATAGGTTTCTTAATGGTGGAATCCGCAAGATGCAAATTTAAAGAACAATCATCAAATTCACGGAAACCTAGCAAATCACACAAAGTTTTAGGAATCGTGGAAACACTAGCACCCAAATCACATAAAGCAAAGCATTCATGATCTTTAAGTTTAATTATAATAGTAGGTTCCCGCTCATCATAAAATTTTTCTTGGGATAGAAACTTCCAATTCAAGCTTTTCTTCATAAGATTGCATTAAAGCATCAACGATATGTTTAGTAAAAGCTTTATTTTGACTATAAGCATGCGGAGAATTTAGCACGGATTGCGACAAGGAAATACAATCTATCAAAGAGCAATTATCATAATTAAATTCCTTGAAATCCAAGATAATGGGTTCATTGCGATGTAAAGTTTTTGACCTCTCCCATCCCACTTTCATCAATTTTTGCATCAAGATCTAAAAACTCCGAATCATTGGGACGCCTTCTAACTAAAGTTGAGTCATCTCCAGTTCCATTATTATCAAGATTCATATTGCAAAACAAAGATTTAATAGGGGACACATCAATAACTTTTAGATCTTCATCATTATTATCATGGAAACTAGAACAACACACTTTCACAAAGCAATCTTTTTTAGCATGCATCCTAGCGATTCTTTCTTTGAACTCATCAATGGAAATTCTCATAGCTTTGAGAGACTCATTGATATCATGCTTAGGTGGAATAGATCTATGTTTCAAAGAATCAACATCAATAGAAATTCTATCCACGTTCCTAGCCAACTCATCAATCTTAGACAATTTTTCTTCAATCAAAGCATTGAAACTCTTTTGCGAACTAATAAATTCTTTAATATTAGATTCAGAATATGAGGGCATCTTATTATAATTTCCATAAGAATTGTTGTAAGAATAACCATAACTATTAGAGTAATTACTAGGAAACGGCCTAGGATTAAAATTACCTCTATACGCGTTATTACCAAAATTGTTCCTACCAACAAAATTCACATCCATAGATTCATTATAATTCTCAATCAAAGTAGACAAAGGAAAATCATTAGGATCAGAAGGGACACTCTTATTAGCAAATAATTTCTTAAGCTCATCCATCTCTCCACTCAAAACATTGATTTCTTCTATAACATGCACCTTTTTATTAGTAGATCTTTCAGTATGCCATTGAGAACAATTAATAATAATATTATCTAGGAGTTTTGTAGCTTCTCCTAAAGTGATTTCCATAAAAGTGCCTCCCGCAGCCGAATCTAAAAGATTTCTAGAGGCAAAGTTCAATCCGACATAAATATTTTGTATAATCATCCAAAGATTCAAACCATGTGTAGGGCAATTACGTATCATTAATTTCATCCTCTCCCAAGGTTGTGCAACATGTTCATGATCAAGTTGCTTAAAATTCATAATATTGTTTCTAAGAGTTATGATCTTAGCGGGAGGAAAATACTTAGAGATAAAAGCATCTTTGCACTTATTCCATGAATCAATACTATTTTTTGGCAATGACGAAACCAAGTTTTAGCACGATCTCCAAGTGAAAACGGGAATAGCTTAAATTTAACAATATCATTATCCACATCTTTCTTCTTTTTCATATCTCATAAATCAACAAAGTTGTTTAGATGGGTAGCGGCATCTTCACTAGGAAGGCCAGAAAACGGATCTTTCATGACAAGATTAAGCAAAGCAACATTAATTTCACAAGATTCAGCATCGGTAAGAGGAGCAATCGGAGTGCTACTAAAATCATAATTGTTGGTATTGGAAAAATCACACAATTTAGTATTATCTTACCGTCGTGACAAGCAAGCAATCCAACACACAAGCAAACAAGAAACAAGCAAAAAGAGGTGAACTGGAAAAGAGAAGGGGAACGGAAAAAGAGGGCGAATAAAACGGCAAGGGTGAAGTGGGGGATAGGAAAATGAGAGGCAAATGGCAAATAATGTAATGTGAGGGATAAGAGTTTGTGATGGGTAATTGGTATGTATTGACTTGTGCGTAGACTCCCCGGCAACGGCACAAGAAATCCTTCTTGCTACCTCTTGAGAAATGTGTTGGTTTTCCCTTGAAGAGGAAAGGGTGATGCAGCAAAGTAGCGTAAGTATTTCCCTCAGTTTTTGGGAACCAAGTTATCAATCCAGTAGGAGGCCACATGCAAGTCCCTCGTACCTACACAAACAAATAATAGCCTCGCAACCAACGTGATAAAGGGGTTGTCAATCCCTTCACGGTCACTTACCAGAGTGAGATATGATAGAGATGATAAGATAATATTTTCGTATTTTTATGATAAAGTGTAAAAGTAAAGATTGCAAAATAAAAGGTAATAGAAATAGCTTGTTGATGGAAGATTAATATAATGGAGAATAGACCCGGGGGCCATAGGTTTCACTAGTGGCTTATCTCAAGATAGCATAAGTATTACGGTGGGTGAACAAATTACTGTCGAGCAATTGATAGAAAAGCGAATAATTATGAGAATATCTAGGCAGGATCATGTACATAGGCATCACATCCTTGACAAGTAGACCGACTCCTGCCTGCATCTACTACTATTACTCCACACATCAACCGCTATCCATCATGCATCTAGAGTATTAAGTTCATAAAAAAAGAGTAACGCATTACGTAAGATGACATGATGTAGAGGGATAAACTCAAGCAATATGATATAAACCCCATCTTTTTATCCTCGATAGCAACAATACAATACATGTCGTTTCCCTTTCTATCACTGGGATCGAGCACCGCAAGATTGAACACAAAGCTAAGCACTTCTCCCATTGGAAGAAAGATCAATCTAGTAGGTCAAACAAAACAGATAATTCGAAGAGACTTGCAAAGATAACCAGTCACGCATAAAAGATTTCAGAGAAGAATGAAATATTGTTCAAAGATAGACTTGATCATAAACCCACAATTCATCGGATCTCGACAAACACACCGCAAAAAGAGTTACATCGAATAGATCTACAAGAAGATCGAGGAGAACTTTGTATTGAGATTCAAAGAGAGAGAAGAAGCCATCTAGCTAATAACTATGGACCCGAAGGTCTGAAGTAAACTACAAACACATCATTGGAGGGGCCATGGAGTTGATGTAGAGGCCCTCCATGATCGATGCCCCCTCCGACGGAGCTCCGGAAAAGGCCCCAAGATGGGATCTCTTGGGTATAGAAGGTTGCAGCAGTGCAAATAGGGTTTTGTGGTGCTCCTGGATGTTTTCAGGCTATATGAGTATATATAGGATGAATAAGTAGGTCGGTTGAGCCACGAGGGGCCCACGAGGGGGAGGGCGCGCCCCCTGCCGCGTGGACTCCTTGTTTGTTTCTTGACGTCCACTCTAGGTCCTCTGGATCACGTTTGTTCCAAAAATCACGTTCCGCAAGGTTTCATTCCGTTTGGATTCCGTTTGATATTCCTTTTCTGTGGAACACTGAAATAGGCAAAAAAACAACAATTTGCACTGGGCCTTGGGTTAATAGGTTAGTCCAAAAATAATATAAAAGTGTAAAATAAAGCCCATTAACATCCAAAACAGATAATATAATAGCATGGAACAATCCAAAATATAGATACGTTGGAGACGTATCAGGGTTGTGCAAAGAGCAGGTCTGGCGGTCAGCACAAGGATCATTTACCCAGGTTCGGGCCACGGAGACGCATAATACCTTTGTCCTGCTTTGATGTATATTTGAGTGTTCTTGAGTTCATGAACTAGCTACGGTGTGTCTCTAGTTCAAATGATCCGAATCCCCCTCCAGTACGCCTCGGGCCTCCTTTTATAGACAAAAGGGGTCGCCATAGTGGCACACAGGAGGTGCAAAGGTGTATCGCGGTTGAGTCTATCCTCTGGATCCATCGGACAAACACATTTAATGCACTTCCGACGTGCCCCTCTAGCTTTATCGGGGACGGCAAGGAAGCTCGTCCTAGCTGTTGCCGCCTCACTTGGCTCTGACGCGCGTCTGAGCTGACGAGGCGTTGTAGTGCCACGTTGGCTGGTTGCTGCGCTGGCGTGGTGGTGGAGTCTTCACGAAGATCTGCATGCCACCACGCAGGTGCTTGCTGAGTCGGTGTGGAGGCCGCATGCTGCCATGCAAACGCTTGCCCAATTGGTTGAGCTAGCAGCTCCATGGGAGTGGCGGTGGAGTCTTGGCAGACATGGGCCTGGCTGCGGCCCCGCAGATGTCTTCGGCAAGGGTCTTGCCAGGGGCCTGGCAAGGGTCTTGCCGTGGCACCGCGGTCGTCCCCGGTAAGGATCTTGCCGGGGGTCTCATTGATTTCCTGGGCAAGGATCTTGCTAAGGATCATCGTCTTCTGGTCCTCATCTGACCTCGCGTATTTATGATTTCCACAAATATCTGCATGCCACCATAGAGGTGCCTCTAGAGCCTTGGTTCCAATGTAGTTGATGGTGTTGGAAAGCCTTAGGCTCAAGGGTGGTGTGCTCTGCTGGCGTCAAGTTGCCCCGGCAAGGATCTTACCGGGGCTGCGGAAGCCGCCCCGGCAAGGGTCCTGCCGGCGTAGTACACCTCACCCTCTTGATCTCTTTGTGCCTCTGGCCTTGGCGTTGCTACAGCTGTCTTGTGGCTTGGCTTCCCTCCTCTACCCTGCTCAGTGCGGCCGCGGGTGCGGCTCTTACTGCCGTGCACAAGTAAAGGGGTACAAAGGAGAGCCCCTACTTCTGTACACCAACAAGAGACCCCGGGCCTGGGCCACACATAAGCGCGACGCGTTGTTTGGCTAGGCCCAGAATGGTGCGTGGGCAGGCGGGGCGGATTTTTACTACAGTAACTTTTCCGTCCGCTGCGCTGCCCCATGACCCACGTTGAACGCGCGACGTGGAGGGTCATGCGTGACATGGGGGTCATGCGTGGGGCGGTTCCCGCACGCATGCGTCATGTCATAGTAAGTGGTAAAGAGGCGGCTCGCGCCTTCCCCATAAAAAGAGTAAAACATGGAGGTGCGGCTCATTTACTGAGTGGACTCGGGTCGTGGTCTTCAAGGCGCCCGCGCTCCATGATCACAGGGTGGAGAAAGGTCGCCTCACCCGTCCCCTTGATTTCTTCTTGCTCGCCACGTGTCTCCCATGCCAGGTCAGTCTCGATTCCCTATGCCCCAGATGGCCAGATTGGTTGAGTGGGGCGGCCGAGCCCCGACCCTACCCCTTTATGAGAAGGGGAGATGGCATCCCACAATCTTTCACCATCCCTCCCCTTCCACCTCGGCCCCGTTCTTTCATCAGCCATGGCGAGAGGGGGCACCGGCCCTTTCGATGGTGGCGGCAAGGGTCTTTGCTTGTCAGCGCATCCCTCCTTCCCAAGAGCTCGCGGCGGCGGGGCTCATTCTCTATTTCAAATTAATGGAGAATGGTCTGCTCCCCGTCAAGGTCTTTGGAGACTCCGGAACTCACCTAAAGTGCTGCGTGGAGAGCTCATCCGATGACGAAGACTTTTCCTCAAGCGGGAGTGACGAGGAGGACAATGACAGTGGCGACGAGGCTGTCGAGCGGGGGAACACCGACTCCAACTGACTGCGCCGCCCCTTCCTCGGCCACGCGACCTGCCGAGGGCCTTCCTCGTCAAGCTCTCCATTCGCTCATTCCCCGTCGCCTCCTTTTCGCCTTCACCTACCGCACCTGGGAGGAAACTGGCAAGAATGGGGATCACAGAGCACTTATCTTTTTTCAGTTTGTAAGCCTATGGGCCTTGGTAGAATTTAGACCTTGTAATTCCCTCGCTCGCGTACTCATGCCATATGAATTGTACTTGTTTACAACATATGAATGAAAAGAAGGGTGTTTGACGGGTTTTGCTTGCGCATGGGCGAGGGCCACACCGAGGAACGCGTCCTCGTTATCTTAAGATAAACATTGTATCCCGGCAAAAGGCCTCCCCGTCCTCCTGCTCTATGGCTTGGCTACACTCACACCCATGGCGGAGGCAGGGGCTGAGTAGGATTAGACCCTTCGCTCGCCCTCTTTCCATCGCACTACAACCAAGTTCCGTCCCACGGTAAGGTTTTCAGACACGGGACAGAGGGAGCAAGATGGTATGAGAGCAAGCGAAGCCTTATACGTTCAAGGTTCATACGGGGGCACAAAGTGGGGGAGAAAGACTTATCTGATGTCGCAGCCCCTGGCAAACTTGGCTTGCCATCATTGGATCCTTAGACCTGCAGCCCCCGGCAACCTTGGCTTGTCGGGTTCGGGGCGTAGTTTGTTCTCTTTCTCCCAAATAGCTCAGCAGAAATGTCCATGTACCCTACGAACCAAAGAGGACGGGAAGGAATAGAGAGACGCACACTCGACCTCTATGCTAGGGGTTAGCCGCCGCTAAGCACTATTAACCCTAACCGAGGGAGAGACTCAACCTAGCATGCATGCTAAAACTTAGGGTGCCAGCACTTCATTTATTTAGGCTCAGGGTCTGCGCCTAGCTTTGTACAGAGGGTACATGCCTTGTTGGCAAGGCTTGTACAAAAGGTGGCTTGCCAGGGGGGCGGCAACCGCGCCTTATGGGTAAAACTTGCGAAGATGTTCGATGTTCCAGGAGTTTCTCACTGGAATAGCATCTTCGGTCTCCAAGAGGACTGCCCCGGGCCTGGTGACTCGTATTACTTGATAAGGGCTTTCCCACTTTGGCGTCAACTTGTTGGAATTCTTGGCCGATTGAACGTGCCGAAGAGCAAGGTCGCCTTCCTCAAAACTTCGGGCATGAACCTTGCGGCTATGGTAGGGCACTGCTCTCATAGCCGCCCGAAGACGATCTTCCTCAAGGAGCGTTGCGTCATCTTGCCACAACTGCTCTTACTCAAGCTCTTCATAAGCGAGCACTCGAGGTGACCCATATGTGAGTTCCGTGGGGAGAACTACTTCTTCCCTGTATACCAGGGCAAAGGGTGTCTGGCCGGTGGCTCGATTTGGTGTTGTTCAGATTGACCAAAGAACTGCCGGCAACTCATCAATCCATCGCCTTTCGCTCTTGGGCAGCCTATCAAAAGTCTTTGTCCTTAGGCCTCGCAGTACATCAGCATTTTCCCTCTCTGCCTGGCCGTTGCTCCATGGGTGTGCCACAGAAGCAAAACAAACCTTGCTGCCGAGGTCTTGGATGTATTGCATGAAGGTGTGGCTTGTAAACTCTGTGCCATTGTCGGTGATGACTCTGTTTAGCACACCAAAGCGGCAGACTAGCCCCTTGAAGAACTTGACGGCTGATTGCGCTTTCACCTCTGGTCACTTTGTGAACTTGTCGATTGCAACGTACAATTATTCAAAGCCCCCGACAGCGCAGGGGAAGGGGCCCTATATGTCGAGCCCCCAGACCCAAAATGGCCAGGAGAGAGGGATTGTTTGAAGGGCTTGAGCTGGTTGATGATGCTTCTTCGAATGGAACTGACACGCTTCACACTTGGTTACTAGTGCCGTTTCATCCTGGAGGGCAGTGGGCCAGAAGAAACCCTACCGGAATGCATTGTTGGCAAGGGCCCTTGACCCTATGTGGGAACCACATATGCCTCCATGTATCTCTGCCAACAGCTCTAGTCCTTCCTCACGGGGAATGCACTTCAATTTCACACCGTTTGGTCTTTTTCTGTACAGGAGGTCGTCGACTAACTGATACATGGTAGACCGACGGTCTACTTCCTCCGCTTCTTCCTGCTCCTCAGGGAGTTACCCTGTTTGGAGGAATCGGACGGCATGCTATGGCCATGCCGGAGCCTGGGGCTCGATGGCAAGGACTAAAGGCATTTCCTCTGCCATGGGAGCGGTTGTCTCTACAGCCAGGGTTTGACACGCCGCCGAAGTCGGTTGCCCCATGGCAGGTTCAGCGTCCACGACAACATCTTTGCCGGCGGCCCCTGGGAGCTTGGCGGGAAAGTACTTGCCGGGCCTGATTTTCTTCGCTTGTTCTGCTCTATTGATGGTTCAATGGATGGTTGAGTCAACCAAAGCACAAAAATACCTGGTTCCATAGGTAGTTTGAAGGCGGCACGTTTCGACAGGTAGTCGGCCATGTCGTTCTCCACTCGGGGAACATGCTCCACTTGTATACCGTCAAAATGCTCCTCCAGCTTCCTCACCTCATCTACGTAGGCCTCCATCAACGGGCTTTGATAATCTTTGTTGACTTGCCTGACGACAAGCTGTGAATCACCACTGACGATGAGCTTCTTGATCCCGAGGTCTGCTGCGATCCTGAGACCGGCAAGAAACCCCTCGTATTCAGCAGTGTTATTCGTGGACATCTCCCTGGGAAAGTGCATCTGGATTACATACTTGAGGTGTTCTACGGTGGGTGCAACAAGCATCACACGAGCACCAGCGCCTTGCAGCGAGAAAGCCCCGTCAAAGTACAAAAGCCAGTTGCGACATGCCTCCTTGCCGGGAAGGGTGGTCTCCTGGATCTCTTCGTCGGTTGTTGAGGTCCACTCGGCAATGAACTCTGCCAAGACTCTGCTCTAGATTGTCGAAGTACTTTCAAACTTCAAACCAAAGCTCGACAGTTCCACGGCCCATTCCACAATCCTCCCGGTTGCGTCTGAGTTATGCAATATCCTTTGCAACGGGAGGCGGGTGACGACGGTGATTTCATGTTCTTGGAAGTAATGACGTAGCTTCCTTGAGGCCATAAGGAGGCCGAAGAGAAACTTCTGCACACCAGAGTACCTTGAATTAGCCCCTTGCTAGAGGGAGCTGACAAAGTAAACTAGGTGCTGCGTCATTTTCCTTTTCTGCACTACTTCGTTTGGTTGCGCAGGCCTTGTCCCGCCAGCGTCAAACTCTGCCGGGCGGAGTCCTGGCTTGCCATCCGCTAGTCCTGCCATTGCCACTGCCTCTCCGTCGACCTCCCTCTACGCTACTAGCGTGGCACCGACCAGTTCATTCGTTGTCCCTAGATATAGCAGCAATGGCTCTTGCGGTTTAGGTGCAACCAGTATCGGTGTAGAGGAGACATATTTCTTCAGATCCTGCAGTGCTGCTTCGGCCTCTGGGGTCCATTCCATTGGACCCGCCTTTTCAAACTTTTGAAAAAGGGAAGGGCACACTTAGCAGACTTGGAGATGAATCTACTCATGGCGGCAACGCAGCTAGTGAGCCGACGCATATCCTCGATCTGCTTGGGCGCCTCAATCTGCTCAATAGCCTTGATCTTGTCTGGATTCGCCTCGATCCCACGCTGTGACACGAAGAACCCAAGAAGTTTGCCGGACGGAACACCGAAGATACACTTCTCAGGGTTCAACTTGAGGTTGATCTTACGCAGATTTGCAAACGTCTCTTCCAAATCTTGTACAAGAGTTGCCCTGTCCTTGGTTTTGACCACTATGTCATCCATATAAGCTTCCATATTTCCATGTAGCTGGGGCTCAAAACCAATTTGGACTGCCCTTGTAAACATTGAGCCAGCACTCTTCAACCCGAAAGGCATCCGTAAAAAGCAATATGTACCACATGGGGTGATGAATGTTGTCTTCTCTTTGTCTTCTCTTGTCATTAAGATCTGGTGGTATCCCAAGTAGGTGTCAAGGAATGATAACAAATCACACTCGGTGGTGGAGTCAACAATCTGGTCAATGCGTAGGAACGAGAAAGGGTCCTTGGGACAAGCCTTATTGATATCTATGTAGTCAATACACAGCATCCACTTCCCATTTGCCTTGCGCACCACCACCGGATTGGCCAACCACGTCGGATGGAGTAGTCCTCTCACCAAGCCTGCCGCTTCCAACTTCCTGATCTCCTTTGTAATGAAATCTTGCAATTCCAAAGCTTGCTTCCTGACCTTCTGCTTGATGGGTCGAGCATGAGGACAGACAACAAGATGGTGCTCAATCACCTCCCTGGGAACGCCGGGGATGTCGGATGCTTGCCATGCAAACACGTCGACATTCGCCCACAGGAACGTGATGAGGGCGCCTTCCTATTTGATGTCTAGGGTGGAGCTTATGGTGAAAGCCCCTCCCGTGCATCCACCTTGACGGACACCTTCTTGGTCCCTAGCGGCGTAGCTCTGGATTTCTTGCTCTTGCCGGCGGAGCTCTCTGGCACGTCCTCGACGGGAGCACAACACTCCGAAGATGTGCGCTTGCCGGAGTGGGTGCGAGAGGTCTTGCCGGTCTTCTTCTCTCCCGGGGCTCCAGGGGTAGGAGCAAGTGCCTTGGTGGCAGTCGCTGCAACTGCTTTCCGGTAGAGTTGGTCGGTGCAGATCAGTGCGTCCTTCTTGTCGGAGGGGACGGTGATGATGGTCTTGGACCAGGCATCTTCAACATGTTGTAGGCGTAATGTGACGCCGCCATGCACTTGGCTAGTGTCGGTTGGCTGAGAATCCCGTTGCAGGCAAGGGGATCTCGGCTATGTCAAAAACAACCCTCTCCGTCCTGCAGCTTAACTCGCCTCCAAACGTCACGGGTAGCGTGACCTTACCCTTTTGCTGACTCCTCCCTGGGTTGACCCCCTTGAAACGTGCCTGTCTCTTCGAGGTCTCCATCAGGAATCTGCAGCCTTTTGATCACAATGGGCGAGATCAAGTTCAGACCGGCCCTGCCGTCAACTAGCATCTTCATCACCTTGAGGTTGCGTATTGTTGACGATACCATCAATGGAAAACACCCGACCGCAGTTGTGCGATCAGGGTGGTCCTCGGTGTCAAAAATGATAGACGTGCTAGACCACTTCAGTGGCTTCCACGCATCGAGTGATAGTTCCACTGCTGTGATCTCACGTGCCCACTGCTTGAGCTGGCGGTGAGAGGTGTGCAGCGAGGCGCCACCGTCGACACACATGGCCTCCGTGGCCTTCTAGAACTCATGCTCGCCAGACTCATCGTCTTCGTTATGATCATCATCTCCTTGCTTCTTGTCACGGCCCCAAGCGGGCCTCTCATGCTGGTTATCCTTTCCGTGGCGACCACCTTGGCCTTCACGCTTCTTGCCAGATCCCTCGGCACCATCCTGTCCCTTTTCCTTGTCCCGCCTCTCATACTCATCTTTTTTGCTTCTCAGCAAGCAGCTCGACCTGCCGACAGTTATGGAGGTCGTGGCCCTTGGTGCGGTGGATCTTGCGGTATTGCATGTCGGAGCCTCCTGGCTTGTCGGCAGCCGCCAAGGCCCGGCAAGTGGCGCAACCAGCATTTTCCTTGTCGGGGTCGTCTGCCTTGGCCTTCTTGGCAGCGCCGGTGTCCTTGGATCCCTCGATGGCAAGCACGGTCTTACCCTTGCGCTTCCTGTTGCGGCGCCGGCCCTTCTTCATCGGGGTGGTTGTGCCTTCGTCTGTGGAGTTGGTTTCCGCGCTGGCGTCCTCGCCGGGGTACTTCCTCCCCTCTTTAGCTCGAGCGCACCTATCGGCCAGAACATAGAGGTCGGCCACATCTTTGACCTTGTTCATTGCCAGCTCTTCACGCATCATGTGGTGGCGCACATTCCGATGAAATGCGTTGATCATGGCAGCGGGATGAACATCTGGGATGTTGTACTGCACCCGGCTGAACCTCTGTATGTACTTGCGTAGGGTTTCACCTTCCTTCTGGGGGATGATATGCAAATCTCTTGCCTGGGCATGAGCTTGGTGGCCTCCGGTGAAGGCACCAACGAACTCATGGCACAAGTCCGACCAGGAAGAAATGGAATCCACCAGCAAGTGCATCAACCATGGCATAACATTGGGTTTAAGTGTCAATGGGAACTAATTTGTAAGCACCTTGTCGTCGCGGGCTCCAGCATCTTGCATCACGATGGTGTAGATGCCGAGGAACTCTGACGGGTGGGTCTTGTCGTTGTACTTCTCGCCAACGTCGGGCCTAAACATGCGGTGGGAGGGCCACTAGAACTGCCACAGCTCACGGGTAAAGGCTGGGCAACCCACCTCATAGGGTAGGCCGCGAGAGCCTCCCGGTGTTGGGTGGTCCATAGTGGGCCCCACCCGCCTATCTGACTGGTGGCGTGCGTCGCGCCGACGCTCAATGGTGGTTCGAGCGTCTTCAAGGGCTCGCTCCCGGAGAACTTGGCGCTGATCGTGGTGGGTCCGTGGGTCGGACGATGTTATGGAGATGTTATCACAAGCGTTATCACGATGGACCGGCACCCGCGGCGATGGACGTGGGGGAGGAGAGTGCACCATGGCTGCAGCACCTCTAGTCCTTCCACCACTGGCATGTGGTGGCTCATTGGAGCGCCGGCCTAAGGGCCCCGCTAGTTGCGGCTCATCTTTGTTGGCAATGCCAACGAGGCTCTGGATGGTGGCTCTCCACTCGTCGAGCTTTCCTGCAGCAGGAGGAAAGTCGAGGAGCAACTGCGTGCGCACGAAGGCTTCTGCTGGCGTGGATGGCGGCGAGAGCTACGTGGACCGTGACGCGCTCCAACTTCTAACCACGTTAGAAGGAGCTCTATCATGGCATGGCGGCCGTGCGCCATTTTCGCCAGCGCCTCAGTGTGCATGCTAGCCTTCTATGTCCCGCGAATGACGCACATGACTCTTTCCACGATGGCGCCAAGGGTCACCAGCGTGGTGACACTGCTCGCCACGCACATCCTGGGAAGAGTGCATCGTGGGCACCAGTGTGGGCGCCTCGGAAGTCGCCGCGCCGCACGTGAGTGGAACGACGCCGACCCTGGAGGGCCCCGTGCCGCCTGCGGGGGGCCTGGCTCCGTCTTTGGATTTGGTGGCGTGCGGCCTGTCATCTCGCACACGAACGACGCCGCTCGCCAGGCTTTAGCTACCAGAGCGATGCGGGTGTTCGCGGGCCACGCCCCGGCTTCCGTCCGCGATCGCCCCACCACTCGCCCCCACCGGTACGGGCTGTGATCGTCTTCTTCTTGGGAGCCTTGGCGATGAAGAACTGCTAAACCAACTGCTAGACCGGATTTTCACAACTGCACCCCCTACCTGGCGCGCCAAAGATGTCGGTGGAAATGACACCAATGGAACCACTGGGATCTCTTCTATAGTTGGCGGGCGCGGGGTTGTGCAAATAGCGGGTCTGGCGGTCAGCATAAGGATCGTTTACCCAGGTTCAGGCCGCGGAGACGCGTAATACCCTAGTCCTGCTTTGATGTATATTTGAGTGTTCTTGAACTAGCTACGGTGTGTCTCTAGTTCAAATGATCCGAATCCCCCTCCAATATGCCTCAGGCCTCCTTTTATAGACAAAAGGGGTCGCCACGGTGGCACACAGGAGGTGGAAAGGTATATCGCGACTGAGTCTATCCTCTGGCTCTGTCAGACAAACACATTTAATGCGCTACCGACGTGCCCCTCTTGCTTTATCGGGGACGGCAAGGAAGCTCGTCCCAGCTGTCGTCACCTCACCTGGCTTCGACGCGCGTCCGAGCTGATGAGGCATTGTAGCGCCACGTTGGCTAGATGCTGGGCTGGCGTGGTGGCGGAGTCTTCACGAAGATCTGCATGCCACCACGCAGGTGCTTGATGAGTTGGTGTGGAGGCCGCATGCTGCCACGCAGACGCCTTCCCAACTGGTTGAGCTAGCAGCTGCATAGGAGCGGCGGTGGAGTCTTGGCAGATGTGGGCTTGGTTGTGGTGCCGCAGATGTCTTCGGCAAGGGTCTTGCCGGGGGCCCGGCAAGGGTCTTGCCGTGGCACCACGGTCGTCCCCGGGAAGGATCTTACCGGGGGTCTCGTGGATTTCCTTAGAAAGGATCTTGCCAAGGATCATCGTCTTCTGGTCCTCATCTGACCTCGCGTATTTATGATCTCCACAAAGATCTACATGCCACCATAGAGGTGCCTCCCGAGCCTTGGTTCCAATGTAGTTGATGGTGTTGGAAAGCCTTAGGCTCAAGGGTGGTGCGCTCTGCTGGCGTCAGGCAAGTTGCCCCGGCAAGGATATTGCTCGGGCTGCGGAAGCCGCCCCGGCAAGGGTCCAGCCGGGGGAGTCCGCCTCACCCTCTTGCTCTCTTTGCGCCTCTAGTCTTGGTGTTGCTCCGGCTGTCTTGTGGCTTGGCTTCCCTCTTCTACCCTGATCAGTGCGGCCGCGGGCATGGCTCTGACTGCCTGTGCACAAGTAAAGGTGAAAGTGCAACTATCCCTAGGTGGTTTTGGTAATTCCTAACAAAATATAGCTCATTGAGCTAATGCTATTCCAAGATTAATATTTCAGGAAAAGCTCAATGAATGGCATGGCATGGATGAGGAAAGTGGACCCATCAAAATAATAAGGACAAAAAGATTGGCTCAAGCTCAAAGCTCAAGACTCTACATTTTACATTTTAGTGATCCAAGATCACATTGAGTCTATAGGAAAAGGCAATACTATCAAGGAGGGATGAGGTGTTGCTTGATGAGGTTCTTGCTTCATAGTGCTTAGTGATATGCTCCAAAACCCTCAACTACCTTCCCACATCCACATATGACCTAAACCAAAAGTCCAATTCGGCCCCATCGATTCTTTCTATTCGGCGCCACCGAGTTCTGATGTCATAGCCACTGCCACAAACCCTGGGCAAATCGGTCTCACCGATAGGGATCTCGGTCACACCGAGATGGGGTTGTAATCTCTCTGTTTACCTTCGTAACATTTCGGTCCTATCGAGATGAGAGATCGGTCCCACCGAGATTGCAATGTAAACTCTCTGTTTCCCTTTTGTAACATTTCGGTCCCACCAAAATGAGCGATCGGTCCCACCGAGTTTACCTGACCAACTCTCTGGTTAGCTTATTACCAAAATCGTTCCCACCGAGTTTGTGTAATCGGTCACACCAAGATTACGTTATGCCCTAACCCTAACCATATCGGTCCTACCGAGTTGCATCTCAGTCCCACCGAAAATCCTAACGGTCACTAGGTTTGCTAAATCGGTCCAACCGAGTTTCTCAATTCGGTCTCACCGAGATTGGTAAATTGTGTGTAACGGTTAGTTTTTGTGTGGAGGCTATATATACCCCTCCACCCACTCTTCATTCGTGGAGAGAGCCATCAGAACATACCTACACTTCCAATACACATTTTCTGAGAGAGAACCACCTACTCATGTGTTGAGGCCAAGATATTCCATTCCCACCATATGAATCTTGATCTCTAGCCTTCCCCAAGTTGCTTTCCACCAAATCCATATCCTGTGAGAGAGAGTTGAGTGTTGGGGAGAATATCATTTGAAGCACAAGAGCAAAGAGTTCATCGTCAACACACCATTTGTTACTTCTTGGAGAGTGGTGTCTCCTAGATTGGCTAGGTGTCACTTGGGAGCCTCCGACAAAGATTGTGGAGTTGAACCAAGGAGTTTGTAAGGGCAAGGAGATCGCCTACTTCGTGAAGATCTACCGCTAGTGAGGCAAGTCCTTCATGGGCGATGGCCATGATGGGATAGACAAGGTTGCTTCTTCGTGGACCCTTCATGGGTGGAGCCCTCCGTGGACTCGCGCAACCATTACCCTTCGTGGGTTGAAGTCTCGATCAATGTGGATGTACGATAGCACCACCTATCGGAACCACGACAAAAACATCCGTGTCTCCAATTGCGTTTGAACTCTCCAAACCCTTCCCTTTACATTCTTGCAAGTTGCATGCTTTAATTTCCTCTGTACGTATACTCTTTGCATGCTTGCTTGAATGGTGTTAAGATTGCTTGACATATGCTAAGATAGCTAAAATCTGCCAAAGCCTAAAATTGGGAAAAGGATAGATTTTTAATTGGTTAAGTAGTCTAATCACCCCCCCTCTAGACATACTTTCGATCCTACAAGTGGTATCAGAGCTTTGGTCTCCATTTGCTTTGATTTCCATAGCTTTTGGTGGTCATAGCCTTGGTTTCACAACCTAGGAGAGTATGGTGTCCAGCGATGGAAATTACCACTATAGAGGTCCTTACTTTGATGGTACTAATTTTGCTAGTTGGAAGCATAAGATGAAAATGCATATTCTTGGACATAACCCCGCCGGCTTGCAAGGTGAATTCTTTGATGGGAGAGAACTGAATCGTGAAGCTATCACGGAAGAGTTGAACATGCTACAATACAATGCTCAAACTTGTGATATCCTCTTCAACGGATTGTGCCCCGAAGAATTCAACAAAATCAGCCATCTTGGGACACTTTGATTGACATGCATGAAGGTACCGACTCTGTCAAGGAATCCAAGTTGGATGTGCTTCAAAGTCAACTTGACAAGTTCAAAATGAAGGATGGTGAAGGTGTCGCTGAAATGTACTCTAGGCTTGCTCTTATCAAAAATGAGATTGCCGGCTTAGGAAGTGAAGAGATGACCGACAAATTCATCATCAAGAAGATCCTAAGAGACTTGGATGGAAAATATGATACCGTATGCACATTGATCCAAATGATGCCAAATTACAAAGATCTCAAGCCAACGGAAGTCATTGGAAGAATTGTTGCTCATGAGATGTCACTCAAGGATAAGGAGGAGCTCCATAACAAGTCAAGTGGTGCTTACAAAGCCTCATGTGAAGCCCCCACATCATCAAGTGAGAAACAAACCTTCAATGAAGAATTGAGGTTAATGGTGAAGAACTTCAACAAGTTCTACCAGAATAGAAGCAAAGAGAGAAGTTCCAAGTCAAGGTCCTACAATGACAAAAGATCTTCTAGTCGAGAGCGAAACTGCTACAATTGTGGAAGACCCGGACACTACTCCAATGAGTGTATGGCTCCACACAAGAGAAGAGAAGATTCTCCCAAAAGAAGAAGTAGAAGAGAAGAATCACCATCAAGGGAGAAAAGGAGTAGGGATGATCGATATGAACAAAGACCCTCTCGGAGAAGCAAGGATTCGGAAAGGAAGGACAAGTCATCAAGGTGCTACACAAAACGAAGACATCAAGCTCATGTTGGTGAATGGGTATTCGGCTCCGACTCCGACAATGACTCCGAGAGAAGCCATCACTCCGACTCCGAATATACTCAAGATGAAGGTGTTGCTGGTCTAGCACTTGTGTCCACCAACTCCTACAACATATTTGATTCACCAAATGAAGGAATTGGAAGATGCTTCATGGAAAAAGGTCCAAAGATATCACACCCTGAGTATGTTGATTTCAATAGTGATGAAGATGACTTGTTAAGTGATGATGATTTACTTGTTGACAACTATAGTGATGAATACTATGATGAAACGAATGACAATGATAAGGAGAAGATTGAGTCTCTAACTAAAGAACTAAACACTCTTAAGTTAGCTCATGAAACTATCTTAGGAGATCATCAAGAACTTTTAAGGACTCATGAGAAATTACGTTTTGATAAGCTCAACCTTGAGCAAGAACATGAGTTCTTAAAGGAAATCAATGATGATCTTTGCAAGAAAAGTTCTTCTTACATTGCCAAGCGTTTACTCCTATCCACTTACATGCCTCAAGTCAAGTCTGGTAACAAGAACAAGAAAGATTCTTCCTCTAGTAGTAAAAATAATCATGCTAAATCCAATGTTGTTGCTTCTAGTAGTTCTCTTGATTCCACTAATGATTCTCTTAGCGAAGTTACACTTGAGCAAGAAAATAGCTTATTGAAGGGAATCATAGAGAAAGGTGTTTACAAGATCCTTGCCAGGAGTAAGCAATTCGAGGAAATTGTACGCAAGCAAGGAAGGCACCGGAAGAATCAAGGTATTGGTTTTGAACGAAAGTTCAATGCCAATGGAGTTGAGTGGGAAGAAGATCAATACCCCAAGACGAAGTTTGTTCCTCAACAAGAGAAGTATGATCCTACTTCTTCCAAAGGGACACAAGCTCAAGATGATCTTCCACCACAAGACCACAAGCAAAAAGGCAAGGACAAGCTTCAAGAGGAAATTGATGCATTTGAAGAAGCGCCTAAGGCCTTGGTCAAGTGGGTTCCCAAGACTACATCAAGTTCCACTTCATAATGTACAACTACAACTCCGAGGATTCCCATCAAGATGGTGTGGATCCCGAAGAAGAAGAACTAGAGAGTTCTTGAGGGTGACTCCGCCAACATACTTCACTCTTATCATTTTGGTAAGAACGAGTGCAATCAACTTCCACATCTTGCACTAGTTCAAGGAGTCACAAACCCTCTTGTGGTAAGACAAGGGACAAGGTAACCTAATGCTCTCATAGACATCATCTTGTGTGTGCATCACTCTATGTCTATGGATATCCTTGTTTGTTCCTTGTGGGACTAACCCATGTAGGTATTGAAAGTGCAACTCACTCCAAAGGATAGCCCCGAATGATCTACATCAACTTAGAGCATCCACATCTTCAACACCTACATGAAGTCATCATTGACAAAACCCAAGGTTAGTTCATCCCTCTTAAGGGGGGATCTCACATCTAGGGGGAGCTTTACTCTAACAATTGAGTTAAAGCAACTCTAATGGTGTGAACACAACAACGCTTTATGTAAAAGTGGTAAACCCACTTGTGCTTAAACAATGAGTGTGACCTATGATCAAATGTTCTCATTTGACTCCTAAGTCAATATACTCATATATAGATGACCTAGTCATTGCCAATTGCTTGATAGATGCTAGAATTGTTTGTGCATTCTTTGCCACATATTTCATTTGTCATTTTATTGTGTGAGCATGTTGGTTGCATAATTTACTCATTCGAGGACATCCACTTGTTGTTTTGATTGATTGGTTTCCTTTTCTTTTAGCCAAGTGGATGGACAAGAATGCCTAAGAACCTTCTCTAGCTATCTATGCTTTTCTCGTCTCAAACTCTACTCATGCTACATCACAAAATTTGATCAAGTTAGATTCGAACCACTCTATGTGAGGAGCACTCGGAGTCCTTGATTCGTCATAGACTTAAACTTCCAAAACTTCTTTGTGCGTTTCGGTCTGACTGATTCACCCATTTCGGTCATACTGAGATCACTAAGTCGATCTAGGTTTTCAATCTTGGTGCAACCGATTTGAACTTTTCGGTAACACCGAGTTGCAGCAACTGCTTGCAGTTATGCATATCGGTGCCACCGAGTTGTTCCACTCGGTCACACCGATAGGGTCGGGCTATATATACCCACAAGCAAAATTTTGGAAATTTCCTCCGAACTCTTTCGCCCGCGCTTAGCCCGCTCTGCCTCCAGGGTCTCCGGATCGTCCTCCTCGTCTCTAGTTGCCTCCTGCCACTGGTCTCCGCCGCCGTCAACGGGAATCATCCCCGCCGTTGCCGCCGTAGCAAGTTCATCGCCGAACTAGGGTATGGACTTGAACTTTGTGCTGTTCTAACTCTGATTCCCCAGCACATTGCTTTGCCATGAATCTTGCCACGATTGAAACCATTCTATCCATCGAAAACACTCCGTAGTTTAGTCGTGAATTGAAAATTTAGGGTTAGGTTTCCGCCAAAACCATCTCCGACCGATCGAATTGATGAAATCGGTTCCACCGATTTGGCTCAGGCCATTGCACATGTGATTCTCGGTCTGACCGAGAATTGCAAATCGGTGTGACCGAGTTCAACACTTTGTGAAACCCTAGCAGTCTCGGTGCCACCGAACTGTGACTCGGTCTGACTGAGTTCACTAGTTTAGGTTCCAAAAGCTGCTTCAGTATCACCGAGTTTGCAAATCGGTAGATCCGAAATGCTTTCTATGGAAAACTAAAACTAAGTATTTAATTCATTCTTTTGCAAAACCTCTGTTTTTTGTGATGCTCATCCACTCTACCTCATCTATAATCTATTCACAGGGTCTGTTGTCAGTGTTTGCATCATGTCAGATCAGAGTGATAGTCAAAACAAGTCAGAGGAGCAGGTTCACTTGAGTGAGGGCACTAGTCCCTCTAGCAGCTCAGATGATGGCAGCAGGAGCACACCAAGCAATCTGCCAAAGGCTGCCACCAGGGCCAGCAAGAAAAGAACCTCAGAGTCAGAGGATGAGGACTATGTGGCTGATGAAGAAGAAACCACCTCAAAGAGGAAAGTCCTGAAGAAGGAATATGGCACAGCTGATGCCACCAAGCTAGGCATGAAGCAAAAGGTTCCTGCCAAGAGAGCTCCAATGTCTAAGGCCAGAGCATCTACTCAAGAGACTTTGGGATCTGCACCCAAAGAGCAGGTTGTGGCAGAAAAGAAAAGTAAGGAAAGGGTCAAAAAGATCACTGCCAGAGTGCTTGGGAGATCCTCAATCATGAAAGACTCTGAAGAAGAGGAAGAGGAAGAGGATGCAGCACCAGCACCCAAAGCTCAAAAGCTTATGGGAGATGCCATAAGATCCGGGGCTGCTCAATCTATGCCCAAAGGAACTTCTAAGCCAGCTGCTCCAAAACCCAAAAGTGCACCAAAGAGGAGTACCAGGAACATTCCAGCTGCTGAGGAAAACAAGGCCCAAGTGCCTGAAACTGTTGCTGAAGAAGAAGATGATGAGACACATGTTTTGAGGAAGTTAAAGCCAAAAATTCCAGATCATAATGATGCTCATCCTGTAGCAGAAAACATGAAGATTAGGAAGGACTCATGATTGAGGCTATGGAGAGAGTCAGATCCATATGCCACCAAAAGGAGAACTGCTGTGGACTACATGTTCCATACCAAAGAAAAACAGGATTTTTATGAGACAGTGTTGCTTGACAAGAAACCAATAGTATGTGACATGAGATGGGTCAACTGGGAGTACATCAAGGAGAATGAAGAACATTATCCAGGAGTATATGATAGTTTCAAGGCTTGTGAAGTTGATGAGTTTGTGGCTCAGAAGCTCACAAAGTGGAATGATGAGCTTATCATGCACTTCTACTCCACAGCCCACTTCTACCTAGATGGCAAGATAGTCTGGATGTCTAAAGGCACTAGATACCAGTCAACAGTAGCAGAATGGGCTCAATTGATCAATGCTCCTGAGGAGAATGAAGATGACTTGGATGTCTATGCCAAGAAGAAGGATCACAACTCCATGACTAGCATGTACAAGGAGATTCCTGATGCAGATCTTGAGACTCACCAATTTGGATAAGTGAAACACCTGCTGTCAGGACTGCCTACTATAAATTGGATTCTCAGGCACACTCTTCTGCCCAAGTCTGGTGATCACAGAATGATCAGAGGCCACTCCATCAATCTGCTACATATATTTGATGTGCCACAAAAGTTCAAGGTCATGAGTCTTATAGTTGAAACTATCACGAGGACAGCTGCTGACCAAAAGAGAAGTTGTGGGTATGCACCACAGATCCAGGAGTTGATTAACTCCAAGATGGGCACTGGCACAAACTTATTGTTCAAGGAGCACATGCCTATCTATCCAGACTTTGAGGACAACCAAGTGGTCATGAATGAGGATGAACCATCTTCTGTGCACGTTGAAGCAAAGAGGGAGAACGCAAAGGCTGAGAAAGCTGCAAAGATGCCAACCATGGAAGAGGCATCTCAGTATCTTCTGAAGAGCAAACAAGATCAACTCGGCTACTTGATTGCATCCACTCTAAGGATTGAGAAAGGGCTCGCCACCCTAACTAAAAACCAGGAGAGCTCGGAAAGGATCGTGGAGCAGAAGTTCTATGACATGGATGTGAAGGTAACTAAGATCCAGTCTGTTGTGGAGAAACTTTAGGATGATATGCAGGAGAGGAAGGGCAAGACAACCACTGATGCATTTGCCAGAGTGCCTAGAGTTCAGAGATCTGCTGCACTGCCTGTTCCAGACATCAGAGCAACTTCATCTGCACCAGCTACAGCTTCAGTGCCACCAGCTCCAGCACCTACTCCACCAGCTCCATCTACATCGACTGAAGCCTTCGTTCTTGGAGTTATTCGGACACCACCACTTGAAGACCAAGCCTGAGAGACGATTTAGTTCTATGCATTTTTTAGGAACTTTTTGGTAACTTCTTGCCAAAGGGGGAGAAAAATGTATAGATCATAGGCTTCGAGAGAGAGCGTTGCTTTTTTATTTTCTCTTGCTTTGGTGGTTGAACTTTATTTTCTTGATTGAGATACTTTCCGTCTGGGTGATACTTGGATGATCATGTGTGTTTGATCATATGCTACATTAATGCTTGTTGGATGACATTATCATTTTTATCCCTATATGATCATTCACTTTGCTTGGTGATGAGTGCATGTATTTAATTATTATCATTTTGAGCGCTCCACCAAGATGTATGTGAAATGGAAGAGTAACCCATGAGCCTAACTATCTGTGCATTTGCAGTCCAAAGCAAATCATAAACTATGCACAAATTTAGGGGGAGCTCTTGCTTTTCACATACTTCTCAAAGCGACAATGTTTTTCACTCTTATTATCATTCGTTGAAGCTTTGATCTATATGTTGTCATCAATTACCAAAAAGGGGGAGATTGAAAGTGCAACTATCCCTAGGTGGTTTTGGTAATTCCTAACAACATATAGCTCATTGAGCTAATGCTATTCCAAGATTAATATTTTAGGAAAAGCTCAATGAATGGCATGGCATGGATGAGGAAAGTGGACCCCTCAAAATACTAAGGACAAAAAGATTGGCTCAAGCTCAAAGCTCAAGACAATACATTTTACATTTTAGTGATCCAAGATCACATTGAGTCTATAGGAAAAGCCAATACTATCAAGGAGGGATGAGGTGTTGCTTGATGAGGTTCTTGCTTCATAGTGCTTAGTGATATGCTCCAAAACCCTCAACTACCTTCCCACATCCACATATGACCTAAACCAAAAGTCAAACTCGGCCCCACCGATTCTTTCTATCCGGCGCCACTGAGTTCTGATGTCATAGCCACTGACACAAACCCTGGGCAAATCGGTCTCACCAATAGGGATCTCGGTCACAATGAGATGGGGTTGTAATCTCTCTGTTTCCCTTTGTAACGTTTTGGTCCTACCGAGATGAATGATCGGTCCCACCGAGATTGCAACGTAAACTCTCTGTTTCCCTTTTGTAACATTTCGGTCCCACTGAAATGAGCGATCGGTCCCACCGAGTTTACCTGACCAACTCTCTGGTTAGCTTATTACCAAAATCGGTCCCACCGAGTTTGTGTAATTGGTGACACCAAGATTACGTTATGCCCTAACCCTAACCATATCGGTCCTACCGAGTTGCATCTCAGTCCCACCGAAAATCCTAACGGTCACTAGGTTTGCTAAATCGGTCCGACCAAGTTTCTCAATTCAGTCTCACCGAGATTGGTAAATTGTGTGTAACAGTTAGTTTTTGTGTGGAGGCTATATATACCCCTCCACCCACTCTTCATTCGTGGAGAGAGCCATCAGAACATACCTACATTTCCAATACACATTTTATGAGAGAGAACCACCTACTCATGTGTTGAGGCCAAGATATTCCATTCCCACCATATGAATCTTGATCTCTAGCCTTCCCCAAGTTTCTTTCCACTCAAATCTTCTTTCCACCAAATCCATATCCTGTGAGAGAGAGTTGAGTGTTGGGGAGACTATCATTTGAAGCACAAGAGCAAGGAGTTCATCATCAACACACCATTTGTTACTTCTTGGAGAGTGGTGTCTCCTAGATTGGCTAGGTGTCACTTGGGAGCCTCCGACAAAGATTGTGGAGTTGAACCAAGGAGTTTGTAAGGGCAAGGAGATTGCCTACTTCGTGAATATCTACCACTCGTGAGGCAAGTCCTTCGTGGGCGATGGCCATGATGGGATAGACAAGGTTGCTTCTTCGTGGACCCTTCGTGGGTGGAGCCCTCCGTGGACTCGCGCAACCGTTACCCTTCGTGGGTTGAAGTCTCCATCAACGTGGATGTACGATAGCACCACCTATCGGAACCACGACAAAAACATCTGTGTCTCCAATTGCGTTTGAACTCTCCAAACCCTTCCCTTTACATTCTTGAAAGTTGCATGCTTTACTTTCCGCTGCTCATATACTCTTTGCATGCTTGCTTGAATTGTGTTAAGATTGCTTGACTTATGCTAAGATAGCTAAAATCTGCCAAAGACTAAAATTGCTAAAAGGATAGATTTTTAATTGGTCAAGTAGTCTAATCACTCCCCCTCTAGACATACTTTCGATCCTACAAAAGGTGTACAAAGGAGAGCCCCTACTTCTGTATACCGACACCATGCAAGCAACGCCACAAGCTACAGAGTAGTAGAGTACTAGCACTTTACGTACAGAGCCATATTGCACAGTTCCCAATGCCGCGCCAGGCTTTTCTGTCTCCTCGGGCTTAATTGGGAGGCACTAGTTTAAATATGCTACTAGCTGATGAGGAAGCTGCAAGCGAGGTGCGGCTAGGGCGAGCACGCGAGCTACGAGATGATGGGAAGGAAAACCCGTTCACATGGCTGGGCTATCCAGTGCACCCAGATTGTGGTACGACACGTCCGTTTGACTTCAAAACTCAAACTACCCATGTACAATATTGGCTCGCAGCAAAGTTACTATTTAAAAAAAGGTTGTCGTGCGTTCGACTGGGATCGAACCAACAAAACAAGGTATACACTCCTACGACCACTAGTAGTACTCGTTGGAGTACAACGCAACCTAGAATCGCCTTTTGTCGCTAGTAGTGCATTGTTCCTTATAAGAAACCACTAATAATGCCAAGAAACCACTAATAATGCCAAGAAACTACTAGCACTTGCATATGTGGCAAACTTAAGATAAGACTATGTTATCAACCATTGTACATGCCCTTACCAACCAGACCTACCAAGAAACGACTACTCTACAAAGTGCCATTATAGGCACGTTTCAACCCATGTCGCCCCTTAAGTCAACGCCTTCTATTCGACCGGCAAGTTAGGCGTTATGACTTGTGGGAATTACATGTCAGTCTGCACAAAAATCCCCGAGTGACCTCCTACCTCCAGCCCGCCCACCTAGTCATCCTCAGCCATGGGACACAGCTACCGCCGCCGGCAGAAGGCGAGGTCAAAACCACCGGCAGTGCGGAGCCCCTCTTGCGGCAGCCCAGAGGCCAGCTCCGTCCGACGCTCGCGGCCGCTAGCCAGCCAAGATAGCTCCGTCCAGCTACTTGTCTGCAAGGTTTGCTAGCTAGATTGGCACGGAGGCGCGGCGTCTTGCTCACGTGCGTCACGCTAAGGCCAGCCATCTGGCTGGAGCGAAGGGCAGCGCGGCGTCTTGCTTGCGCGTGAGTCACGCTCGGGCCAGCCTGCCAACCCATGCGTAGTCCAACGCGGCGTCCGGCCCGTCTGGCGGAGCGGCGGCCAACTCGCTCATCACCGGCGCCACCGACGAACACGCATCAGTACTGTTTGAAGTAATGTTCAGGAAAAATATTGATTTGAGGGGGAATAATGGGATAGAATGTCAGATGTGGGTTCGTTATGTCAATGGTCAAACAAAATGTGTTGGTTTAAGTTGCCTCGTCAGCATGGTATTAGGGAACATAGCAATAAATCAAAATTTTCCTACGTGTCACCAAGATCAATCTAGGAGATACTAGCAACTAGAGAAAGGGAGTGCATCTTCATACCCTTGAAGATTGCTAAGCTGAAGCGTTGCAAGAACGCGGTTGGAGGAGTCGTACACGTAGCGATTCAGATCGCAGCGAATCCGATCTAAGCACCGAACAGCGGTGCCTCCGCGTTCAACACACGTGCAACCCGATGACGTCTCCCCCGCCTTGATCCAGCAAGGAGGAGGGAGAGGTTGAGGAAGAAGCTCCAACAGCAACACGACGGCGTGGTGGTGATGGAGTGGTAGTTGTCCGATAGGTCTTCGCCAAGCTCATGCGGAGGAGGAGAGGTGTTGGGGAGGGGAGGGTCTGCACCTTGGATGTCGTGTTGCTGCCCTCCCCTCGCCCCTCTATTTATAGGGAGAAGGGGGAAGGGGGCCGGCCCCTCTAGATGAGATCTAGAGGGGGGACGGCGGCCAAGGTGGAGGGGGCTTGCCCCCCAAGCAAGGGGGGCGCCCCCTTTAGGGTTCCCCCCAAACCCTAGGTGCATGGGCCCTAGGGGGATGGCGCCCAGCCCACTAGCGGCTGGTTCCCTTCCACCTACAACCCATAAGGCCCTCTGGGACAGGTGGACCCACCCGGTGGACCCCCGGAACCCCTCCGGTGGTCCCGGTACAATACCGGTATACCCCCGAATATTTCCGGTGACCGTATGATGACTTCCCATATATAAATCTTCACCTCCGGACTATTCTGGAACTCCTCATGACATCCGGGATCTCATCCAGGACTCCGAACAACATTCGGTAATCGCATACAAGTCTTCCTAATAACCCTAGCATCATCGAACCTTAAGTGTGTAGACCCTATGGGTTCGGGAACCATGCAGACATGACCGAGACAACTCTCCGGCCAATAACCAACAGCGGGATTTGGATACCCATGTCGGCTCCCACATGTTCCACGATGATCTCATCGGATGAACCACAATGTCGAGGATACAAGCAATCCCGTATACAATTTCCTTTGTCAATCGGTACGTTACTTGCCTGAGATTCGATCGTCGGTATCCCAATACCTTGTTCAATCTCGTTACCGGCAAGTCACTTTACTCGTTCCGTAATGCATGATCCCATGACCAACTACTTAGTCACAATGAGCTCATAATGATGATCCATTACCGAGTGGGCCCAGAGATACCTCTCCGTCATACGGAGTGACAAATCCCAGTCTCGATTTGTGCCAACCCAACAGACACTTTCGGAGATACCTGTAATGCACCTTTATAGCCACCCAGTTACATTGTGACGTTTGGTGCACCCAAAGCATTCCTACGGTATCCGGGAGTTGCACAATCTCATGGTCTAAGGAAATGATACTTGACATTAGAAAAACTTTAGCAAACGAACTACACGATCTAGTGCTACGCTTAAGATTGGGTCTTGTCCATCACATCATTCTCCTAATGATGTGATCCCATTATCAATGACATCCAATGTCCATGGTCAGGAAACCATGACCATCTATTGATCAACGAGCTAGTCAACTAGAGGCTTACTAGGGACATTTTGTGGTCTATGTATTCACACACGTATTATGGTTTCCAGTTAATACAATTATAGCATGAACAATAGACAATTATCATGAACAAGGAAACACAATAATAACCATTTTATTATTGACTCTAGGGCATATTTCCAACACATGGACGTGTGGGCCAGCCCTGTCATAAACGGGTTTAAATGAGCCTAATCGGCACTAGGTAGTAGTTTTTGGCACAGATTAAGAAATTTTGGGAATGTTTTTGCTATTTTTTTGTACAATAGTTTCTTCCTAGGGCTGGTTGAAAGTGGTAGTTTTTTGTTAAATACTCTATATTGTAAATAGGAGTGAAAGTTAAGCTTTGGAAGCCAATAAGCAAGGCTAGTTACATGCTTCCTATGCGTACGTGATTAAAAGTAAATATCAACCATGAGTGACTACACTACAAAAAAAGACACATCCGTGACATTTTGGGCCGAACAAATTTTTTTCTGTCATACATATGACACTTCTATGACGATAATTGTGACAAAAGCCGGTAATATCGTAGATGTGGTGGGCTCCTACTTCTATGACAAAAAATCATGACATAAAATGGGCTTTTTGTCCTGGGCGGGCCGGAGACGAAGTTGCATGACATTCTTTGGGCAGTCCTTGACGGAAAAAACCGTGGTAGAAGCGAGGGCGAGGAAAATTTCGGGGAGTTCCCGGTTACGATGGGAGGTCGGGGGCCGAGCGATGCGCGTTTCTCTCCTACACGTGCACGCGTGTGTGCGAGGCGTTGGCTCTAACTGAACTCGAGCGAGGCGTTGGGCTCTAACTGAACCCGAGCGATTGCACTGCAGGCTACGTGTTACTGAACCCGAGCGATCGATCAATTGCTGTTAACTCAACCCGATCGAGTGATTCCTTCTCTACTACTGCTAACTGAAGTCGATCGATTGGATG
>NC_041392.1:423600931-423650164 GCF_002162155.2 Triticum dicoccoides | reverse complement strand
GCCTCTGGATAAACAGGACCCCATGGTGTGGAGGGCTGGATGAACAGTAGACGGTGGAGGGGTGCCCGTGGAGGGGTGGTTGAACAGGACCCCGTGGTGTGGAGGGCTGGATGAACAGTAGACGGTAGAGGGGTGGTTGAGTAGTAGCCGGTGGAGTAGCACGCGGTGGAGGCTAGATGAACAGGAGCCCGTGGAGGCTGGAGGAGGTCGACGGTAGCCCGTGGAGGCTGGAGGAGGTCGACGGTGGAGATGAACAGTATCCCGTGGAGTCCCGTTTTGCGGTACGCCACACCCCTCCCGATGAACAGGACCCCCGTTTTGACCGTAGGAGGTCTGTTTCGTCCATTTTGCAGTACGCCACACCCCTCCCGATCAACAGGACCCCCGCTTCGACCGTAGGAGGCCCGTTTCCTCCGTTTTGCGGTACGCCACACCCCTCCCGATCAACAGGACCCCCGTTTTGACCGTAGGAGGTCCGTTTCCTCCGTTCTGCGGTACGCCAGGCCTCGTTTCCATCGCCTGTTCTGTCCAAGACCTCCCGATGAACACGACCACACATTCCGTTCCGACCCAGCCGGTTGGCTCCCACGCATTCCGTTGCCTCCCGATGAACACGACGCATTCCGTTGCCTCCCCATGAACACGACGCATTCTGTTGCCTCCCGATGAACACGACACATTCCATTGCCTCCCCATGAACATGACGCATTCCATTGCCTCCCCACGAACACGACACGACGCTGTTTCTCCATTCCGACCAAGCCATGTACACAAGCCCTGGCCATACGTATGTGCGAGCAGGCGTTCGAGACCCTGCCCGTATGTACACATACGAGACCCTGCCCGCACCCTGGCCGCTGGACGTACATGTACATGCTACGTGCGCGCCTCTACTACGACACGAGCGCGCCTCTACTACAACACGTGCGTGCCTCTACATCGACCAGTATGTACGTACACGTTCGCAACCAGAATGACAACCCTACGTACGCTTCGACCAGGTGGGTCCCGACAGTCAGGCACTTCCTTGCCTGCGAAGATGTAGCTGGTGGGTCCCAGCAGTCAGGGGGTGAATCGTTGTTTTTTTTGCCCGAACGCACTTCCTTGCATGCGAAGGTGTAGCTGCTGGGTCCCAGCAGTCAGGGGGGCGAATCCTTTTTTTTGCCCGGACGCACTTCCTTGCGTGCGAAGGTGTAGCCGGTGGGTCCCAGCAGTCGTGGGGCGAATCGTTTTTTCAGACGCACTTCCTTGCGTGTGAAGATGTAGCTGGCGGATCCCAGCAGTCAGGGGGCGAATCGTTTTTTCGGACGCACTTCCTTGCATACGAAGATGTAGCTCGTGGGTCCCAGCAGTCAGGGGACCATGCTGAGCCAAGAGCACCAGTGTGGTGGACGATGGCGAGGCCTAGGAAGGGGACGACGCGGAGCTGGGGAAGACGCGTCAGTGGATGCACACGCGGAGAGGAGTATGAGGGTTCGCTGGTTCGGCTGCGCTGCCGTCGCCGTAGAATAACAGGGGGTGTGGTTGAGTGGAGGGATGTCCTGGCCAGTGGTGGGAGTAGTAGGGGGCGGTGAGGCCTCCGCGGCAGCACAGCCGGCCACGGGAGGCAGGAGCAGGCGGCACGACCGGCGCTGCTTTGGGCGGCTGGAGCAAGAAGACCATAGGTTGAAGAAGCACGACGGCCGTTGGATGGACATCGTACAATCACTGTAGCTAGAATCGTTTGTATTGACTAAGTTGACAAAGCCCTTGGTACGTCCACTTAGTAGGCCCACAGGTCAGCTTCCGAAACGGTGCCCCAGATGTCAGGGGGAGGAATCGTTTTTTGGGCGGGTGAAGCTAGAATATCCGAGATTGGAGAAGAAGCACGACATCCGTTGGATGGACATCCAACGGCCACTGCTGCTAGAACCGTGTGTTGACTATAAGTTGACAAAGCCTTGCATACGCGTCAACTCTGTTTTTTTAGGGGACGCGTCAACTTAGTAAGGCCAGAAGTGTGTGGCAGAGAACTTATAGCCCATTTGAGATTTGTAAGAATTTGTAGCCCATTTTTGAATTCTAATGGAATTTACTACAGCCCATTTCCAGTTTGTTAAAAGTATAGCCCTTTCAACCAACCGTTCAAAACAGAATTCAATAAAATTTCCCACATTTTGATGGGATCCGAAATATTTTTATCCCGAAATTTGTAGTCAGATTAAATACAATTTCAATATAAATTTATATTACGTAAAAATCCAACGAAACATTGCGCTCGCAACAATTAATGAAATTAAAATTTTCAATATCCAAAAATAATATTTTGTAAAGTAATCACGTGTTTGGTGCATTTTTTATAGTTATTGCCCAGTTTTTATAATTACATCCCACTTATTATTTCTTAAAGACCATTTTCTTGTTAAGCCTAATGCATCCCTCCTAGGAAAGATTTGCAGCCCAGCGGGACGGAGAATAACAACTTGACCTTGCCTGGGTATTCCTAAAAACAGTATAGCTGGGCTAGCCATTTTCAGCTTGAAAAAAAATAATATGTGGGATGGATATCTGGCATGGGCTAGACGGGCCACAACCTGCCCAGTTAATACCTGCAACGATGTTTCCGTTGTTGTTCAAAGGAGAAAAATTAATATCTGGGCTAAACATCGAAAAACTCTGCAGTGCTCACACCTCAAAAACACAAATACTGCTCGAGCTGCTTGGTCCCAGCTGTCGGCCACTTCTTGTGGAATTCTCTCGTTTATTAACTACTACATAGGTTGACAATGGTGTGGGACCGTGATGTCAGGAAACCAGGGGGAAGAAAAATAAATTATAGTTATATATATATAATAGGGAGGCACGTGCGTACGTGAGGCTATGGACCTGGTGGGTCCCCATTGTCATCCTCTCCAAGTAAAGTCATCTCCTCGCCCGCGCGCGCTTTCCGCCCGAAACAGTCTCCGCCTTCAAACGACACAAGTGTCGTCCGTCTATCCATCTGCCGCCCACATTAATGATACATGGTTGCCGAGGCGGCTACTCCGGCGCCACATGTCCGTCCCTCCGCCCGCCCACCATTGCTATATAAACTGCTGCACCGGCCATAGCCACAGTCATCCGCATATGTTCCCTTTCTCTTGTCCACACCACTACTGCCCACCATGGCTTCCTCACGCTCCAGTGCTCTTCGGGACGGGTAGACGATGGACCATAAGGAGATGGCAGCCATTGCTGCCGACTGGCCGGCCGACAGGCAGTAGGAGGACGGTGACGTCCCAATGGAGAACATGGTAGTGGACGATCCGGCGCCAACCCCCTCCTCCGCACCATCCTTGCCGGTGCATTGCACCATGACCATCGGCGAGGCCCGTGCCCAATATATGGACAGGGTGAGGCAGATGCGTGAGGAGTAGTTCCGGGTGGCGCAGGCCGACGCCGCCTACAACCACCATCTCCTCCAGGAGCACCTGCAGGCAGAGGAGCAGATCGCCGCGGAGCGGGCGGAGCAGGAGGCGCTGCTCGACTCGTACCGCTCCGCCCGCAAGGGCCGCCTCGAGCACTGGCGGTACCGCATGCGGGTGGCGGAGGCTGCGGCCGCCTACAAAGAGGCTAGCAAAGAGGGTGATGAAGCGGGCGAGGCGCTATTTGGCGAGACCGAGGACGAGGCAGAGGACAATGCCGGCTCCGACGAGTCCCCGCTCCGCTGGCGTCGACGAGGCCCTGCTCTGCGGAGGCCCTGCGGTGCCAACAATGAGTCAGAGGACACCGCCGGCTCCGCCGAGGCCTCGCCCCGCCAACAACGAGATAGAGGACATCGCCGGCTCAGCCGAGGCCCCACCCTGCCGGCAACGTGGGGGAGGATTTCCACCGCTCCGCTGAGGCGCTGCCTGCCGGTAACGAGACAGAGGACATCGCCGGCTCTGCCGAGGCCCTGCCCCGCTGCCAACGAGGCCGCGCCACATAGAAAACGAGGAAGAGTAGAACACGGTAGGTCGCCGTCGCTCGGGTCCAACTAAGGCCACCGCTGCTACCCTCCGGTTGAGGCCAAGCTAGGCAGGTTGACCATTGACGGCCGGTTAGCTTCTTGGCGGCGACGTGGAGTCGGAGAGCTGTGTAGTTGGCGGACTGACACGTGGGCCCAACAGGCCACATGTCAGTTACGCAACTACACCTGCAGTTAAGTCACTGAAGCTTCTGTTCGGCTCCGCGGGACACAGGTGGGTAGCTTCGGTTAATTAATTATACCTCCAGCGCACCCCTTTTTAGTTTAAAAATGTATGAAATGTAATGAAATCCGACATGTTTATATGAAATCCGACCGTGTATGAATGAATTTATTTTGATTAGTTCAAATTCTTGTATCACCTGCATTGGATTAACATGCAAAACAATACGTACTAGCATTATTCCCAGGGTGATCACCTCATTTGCAGCAATTTCACAAGTACTCCCTCCGGTCCTTTCTAGTCTGCATACAAGTATTGTCTGCAGTCAAAGTATCTCTACTTTGACCAATCTTATACAAAAAAGTATGCACTTTCACAATGTGCAAAGTAAAAAAGGAACAAAAGGAGTACAAAGAGTTTGAGCAGTTTTTAGCATTTCTGTACATTGCAATCAAACACACAGGCCTGGCAATTCATAGAGAACATTCAAAACAATCGATGATTCTGCATCTCAGCGACTCACATGTCAGAGGCAATATTTACTTCACAACTAAAGAATAAAGAAAAAATTGATCGACGCTGCTGACACCAAAGGGCGTCCCATTCGAAAATATCAAATGCATGTCTTGCTAAAATCAGTGACCAAAATTTGACAAGGTTGTCCCATTCCAAAATATCAAATGCCTACGATTTTGGAATGAGCAGGGTTTGCCATCAGTTCGGACATTGACATGGCACCTCGTGCTAAATAAACCAGTTGTTCTTTTTGTGCAGTTCCACCAAAATCAACCAAATTCGCGCGTAGCTTGTATGATTTCGCCCTTATATGTTGCAATGCCCTTGAACTTATCGGCACCTCCTTTCTTGTGGTGGAAATGAATGATTCGATGTATTCATGAACATTTTGTGCAGTTCCCATTGAAATCAAGCTGAGCACCCCTGTTTGCACAAATACAAAAAAGTGATTAGTATAAAGCAAACTATACTATGAATTGACAGTTTCAACAGTCACATACATGGTCCATGTAGAGCACACTTTTAGAAAAATGGAACTCGCCAGAAAGAATCCTAGAATAACATTGTACTCGCGTATCATAGCAAAAAAATGGAGATTTGTCAGTCCTTCTGAGCTGAAGTTAGTTTGGTCTTGTGGGGAGTAATGTAACCATCCTTCAACTGCTCCTTCTGATGAGAAGATAGACCAGGCTTCTTCATCCTGGCATAATCAGAACTAGTCACTTCACGTACTCCATATTCTTCTTCAGAGGAAGATGATCCTGTTGTGCAAAGACAAGAGGACTACTAAATGCTAGCATCCCTGTTTTCTCGAAAAAAGGAAAGGAAATATTTAAAACAACACAGATGAAGCACTTCTCAAGGACAATACCACCTTTTCATGACAGTATCTAAAAAGTAGCACAACACCAATAGAGATGACAAAGCTCAATCATATAGATGAAATTAGTGGGTGAGTACACCTTTGTTAGGAGGCTTATTGTGTAGAGCATACAGATGAAGCACTTCTCCGGAACCATCTGTTGCTATCTACGGTGGTGGCCATGCTTACTATATACTCCTCGATTAGTTTAATTTTTCCAACATCTTCTTGTGCTGTTCCACTAAAATATATGCTATCTTCAAAGAAGATCCCTATTTGCACAAGTAGAGATAATTACATATTACATTAAGAGTGGCATCAAATCAATCGCAAAACAATTGCTCGTTCCAGCCATAGCAATAAATTAAGATGCAAAACTATATCATTACTTGTGTCATCACAGTTCCAGTGCTTCATTACAGCACCGGGAGTTGATTTTTGTTTTTCTTCCGCTTGTTCTTCCCCTTCATCACTTGGTTTAATAACAGACAAGCTTCGCCTTCAATGTAAGATTTGGCATGTCAATTAGGGAGCACAAGTATAGTAGTAAACTTAATTTTCTGATGGAAGTGGCAAAATACAGGCCAGCAGTTGTGAAATATCCTTAGCTTACCTCAATGGGATATTACGGTGCACATATAGATTGGAAGTCTTGTCTCCATTTGTGCAGTTCACTAAAATCAAGCAACAGTATCATACAAGTAGCACAACATATGAAAGCATACTGTAGAATTATGTGAAAGAAGCCTAGTACTGACCTCTCATGATGCGGAATTCAAACAACTCACAAGAAGAAGATCTGAACCAAATTCGCCTTAACGGATAGGAAGTAAGATCTCCTCTTCTGCAGTTCCACTAAGATCAAGCAATCAAGCAACATTGTCGGTGTGACATTTTGGTTGAACTGCACAAAACACTCTTAAAACAAAAGTGTTTTGTGTAGTGCAACAAAAGGTCACAAGGTCACAATGGCAACAAGGTGAAGTAGATAAACCTATTTACACAGAGGAGCAAAGGAAACAATTAGTGGTCAATAACGGTGGATGACACAGAAGCCAACAAAAAGAAGCATCTACCTTATCTAAATGGGAAAGAAAGCAAGACAGTAGCATTTCTCAAATGGTGGCATTGATTAATATTAACATAGAGATTATATTAACAATAAAATTTGTTAAACATGTAATTTGCTTTTAACTGTGGCATTGCATCAATTTTCAAGCGGCATTATTAGATGGTGTTTGTTTACAGGGACATTTTGGTGTAGGGACTAAAAAAACTCCGTGTCAGTCCCATCTAAACCAAACATGAGGGACTTTTAGTGACTAAAAGTGGGCATTTGGGACTAAAGAAAGAAGACCCCGAGGGAGTCTTTTTGGGACTTTTTCCAATAGTTGCCCCTGCCAGGCATCGCACCTTGTCTCTATTAGTTCATTACTAGGGGTAACATGGTCTTTTAGCATGACATTTAATAACCTCTAGTCCATGTTTAGTCCCTGGAACCAAGTAGGTAGGGACTAGGGAGTTTTTAACCAAACAGGGACTTAGATTAACAACAGCTAATGAGTTGCATGGGACAGTGGACGCACCAGCACCATGTGCATCTACCAATGTACTGTGGTCATGCACAGTCTGTTGCAACAAAGAACAAACAACCAAGGAGCATATTTGTGTAGGTCCCAGTTTTGTTATCTTTAGACACCTTTCCCTATGTGAACGCAGCAAATCTAGTCCTGCTCAACCTCTACAGCCTTGTCCCTTCCTTTCCTTTTTGAACTAGTACTTTCACCCCTTCCTTTCCTCTTTGAACCACGTCCTAGATTTATGCGATACAACTTTCCCCACTACTTTCCACCATTCCTTTCCTCTTTGAACCACGTCCTAGATTCATGCTATACAACTTTCCCCCCTTCATTTCCTCTTTGAACCACGTCCTAGATTCATGCTATATACAACTTTTCCCACTACTTTCCCCCACTCCTTTCCACTTTGAACCATGTCCTAGATTCATGGTTCTTGGGGCGTGGTTTGGTGGGCGACGGGACGGCAGCGAAGAAGAAGGGGTCGGAGGCCCTCCCGCGCTGCCGCTGGGTGGAAAGTGAACAGCTGTGTCGGTAGTCCCTCGCCGACGGTGACAGCGTTAAGCCTCCTTCCCTTCCCGGCGGACGGATCCTGCCGGCTCTTTGAGCCACAGTGAGGGGAGAGATAGGCCAATGAAGTCTTGTTTAGATCTGGAGAGGGCGAGAGAGTGTGAAGAGAGCAATTACAAGCGCTGATGCTCTAGCGGGAGAGGGCGAGAGAGTGTGAAGAGAGCAACTACAAGCGCTGAGGCTCCAGCGTGTATATATATACTTGAGAGAGAGTGTGAAGCGTGCAAACCCTAGAAAATATTTTGACCAGTCAAAGAATCCTCCTGGCACAAATTATGCTCAAGTGTAGTTATCGAACCCGAGACCTCAAGTTTGGTGAGCGAACAGGCTAACCAGCTACACAACCCTCCCGTTATGTTCAACGAGAGGGAAATAACCTATTATACATTCCTGCATTCGTGTAACAAGCATGCCATGTTTTTTTTGTGTGTGGGAGTCATTGGGATTTCAATCATAACCATGTCATGTGGCTTTGGTGGCAAGACTATCCACAGTGGTGCAGAAATAATGCAGCCTTAGTCACCATACCTCTCTCCATGTAGTACGTTGGGTCCCACCAGTCAGAGGGTGAAACAAACAAATTAATAAGAAAAATTAAAAGCGCCAGCGGTGTTTCTTACCTCACACATCTCGCTACTAATCGGGAACACTGTCCAATTGATCCCTCTGTTCTCTCAGTACTATTTTAAGTGAATCCTTATTATAACATGCACACAAATTTTGGGCACTTGTATTCGACTTAAGTCAGTGTGCCACCGTATCTCGTATACTTACTACTCCCTCCGTCTGGGTGTAATAAGTCATGTTAGAAGGTACAACGGGACCAAGGTGCGTGCGCACGCGCGCGCGCGCGTGTGTGTGTGTGTTTAACAACATGTGTGTGTTAGAGAGAGCGATAGATCGACCTACTCCTACAGAGAGATGTTATGTAGTGTACGATTTTAGCCGCGAGAGTCGGTGCATCCTCTCGTTTCCAGGCGTGTCCGGTAGGGACATGCGGACATCTGCCACGCTCGCTCCTGACCATCCTGGCCCACCCAAAGCACCTCCATCGCCCGCGCGCGCTTCCCGCCTGAAACGATCAGCGCCACTCCAAAGAATCGGGGCCGCATTCATGCCCGGGCAGAGCGGACGCGACCTCTCACCGGCGCAATAGTGATGGTCGCTTTGTCCGTCCAACTTACTGCTGGGTCTATGTGATTTGATGGCTCATTGGTCTTTATTACTGAGGTGCTAGGACTGCTGGATGTCCCATGCTTTTGGCGAAAGGAGGTACTACTACTAGATTACAATTTTCTCCATTCTTACAGCGGAGGCGTGCAAGAGCAGTGAAAACACGCAGGCTCGGTGATTACATGGCCCACCTCACACTATCACCGTGCGACACCTAACTCTTTACATTGTACTCCCTCCGTTCCTAAATATTACTAGATGAGTCCCCGCGCGTTGCCGCGGAACAGCGGTATATCTCTCTGCGCAAAATTATCGATTTCATAGAACTAAAAAATCTCTATAACTGCATGACAAATGTGATAGCCAAACTAAATAAACTGCCATCATCATTTAGATCATCCCACGTAAGGAAAAAAGATCAGCCAACTCCTACTCCATAATGGGATTATATTTTTCTTTTTTACATGTTAATGGGACTTAAAAGCTCACTTACATGCATGCTACCGGTGCATGCTTGCATGCAGACATGTTGATGTGATTTAAAACCCACTCACATGCATGTGCCACGGTATTTCTGCATGCTTGCATGTGGCTTAGTGCGGAGCCTCTCAACGTCTAGATCAGACGGCTATTATGGACTGATTTACCTCATCTAACAGCTACATCAATTTTGATGATGTAGCTCAAGGAGAGGACAGAGAATTCCTAGTAGTGGGGGCTAGCTATTACTAGTAGATAAGTCTTTGTAGAGATTCCACTACATACGGAACAAAATGAATGAATCTACACTAAAACTGCATCTATATACATCCGCATGTGGTTCATGGTGAAATCTCTACAAAGACTTATATTTAGGAATGGAGGAAGTACTAGTATAGTACGTACTGTAATTTATCAGCGAGATAATTTTGTACAATGCTATGAAGCTTCCAGCTTCTGTTACATGTATCTTGCGTCCAAGGTTTCCCGTTGCAACATTTCATCAAATACAAAGGAGACTAACATGCATGCTATTGCATCTCAGTGATTGACAGATCATAGCAAATATGTACTCCCTCCGTTCCAAAATAAGTGTCTCAACTTTGTGCAAACTTTAGTACAAAGTTGTACTACTACTAAAGTTGACACTTATTTTGGAACAGAGGTAGCTAAAGAAAAAAACAATCCATGCAGTCCCTAGCCCTTGAACCGTGAACCCTGACCAGGCTTCAATTTGCTAGCAACATTCGAGCTTCCTAATAAATGAAGTTTGCAACCTTTTGACCATCGAATCATTTTGTGCAGTTTCATCAAAATCGAGATGAGCATCCCTGTGGCAAAGAAATTGAAGAATCGTGATTAGAATAAGATTACTGGGACTAGTTGATGAGACATAAACTCATCACAAATACAGTACGTAGAAGCTACTAGAGGTATGTGCGGGGCAAAGTAGTAGAGAAATATCCACAGGGAGTGATGTGGGAAGCTGGAGCAGTGGTGCAAGCCGGCTATAAAGGGAGTTGTACCTGAGGGACGTAGCTCAACCTTGAGGAGGGTGGCGGGAGGTAGCAACTGCCCACGTCGCGGTAGTGAGCAAGGGACGAAGGCAACCTCACCGGCTTTGTGAGAGAGAACGGCAGGGACCCCTGATTGGGACGTGCCGACAGTGGGTTTTCGCCATCAACAACGGCCACCGCATCTACACTAAGAATCCACCCCTTCCCCAAGCGGACGTGATCCGCCGGGATGTTAGAGATGTGGCCACAGTCATTTTGTGCGAGAGAGTGTGAAGAGAGCAACCCCAGCAAGCAACTGTGTAGGCTGGCCCGTCCTGACTATGTATATAGTGGAGCGGTTTCCTTTTCTCTCCATATGAACTTATCATATTGCATACGTGCCACTAAAGAAAAAAACTTTATTTATAAATGAAGCGGCACCTACTACTCGTTCTCCTATAACCTTGCGCTTGGCATCTCCAAAATATTAACCTTGCGATTGGCTCTTCGCCTCTTTGGGAAGTCGAGCAATAATGGTAGTGCAGTATATATCGTTTTGGCTATATGAGACCGAATGAATTGCTGCACGTCCACCACGTGGGCGAGGGTCGAGGGGCGAGGGAGAGTTCTACATACGGAGCAAAATGAGTGAATCTACACTCTAAAATACGTCTATATACATTAGTGTTTGGAGTATGTACTAGTAGTTCATATTGAAATCTACTAAAGGACATATATATTGCAAACAATATGATATAATCTCTATAACCAAGGTAGTACGGACGAGGAGTAAACGGAGGGAGTAGTAAATTTTTCTCCTCGTCCTACGAGCCACCGCGCGCATGGGAGAGGGAGCGGGCGTAAGGCGGAGCAAGCTTCACCTCATCCTGCGAGCCACCGCGCCCGTGGGCGGGGGAGACGGCGTACTAAGAAAGCTTCTCCTTGTTCTGCGAGTTGACGGGACACATCAAAAGTACTCCAGTGTATAGAGCCTTGCCTCTAAGGTAGGCCCCACATGGTTTGCCTCTTTTTTAACATAACACGTCAAATTGCAATTTGTTTGTTCACCCGTAGTAGACGATCCTCCCTCCACCAAGTTGACAACTAGTACACGTGCCAAATTACCACGTGGGCTGCCTTTTTCGTACAGAAATGAGCTCCACTGTGTACCCGCGTGGGTGTGGTTGGGAAAGAGACGGGAGTACGTACGTCATGCATGCACCTCTTCTCTTCATGCACGTCCACCACCTACGTGGGTGTGTGTGAGAGATACAAACCGTGTTCGTGAGTGTTTTTTGTTTTGGGGTGGGCGTGGGGTGGGGGGTTGATTTCATGAATTATTTGTCGGAATATGTGTAGATGACATCTCACACCAAATTTTGCATGCAATGTGTGTGAAATGGAGGCCTATCCATATCATACATAGAGGGTCGGGCAATCCACGAGAAGAGAGGGAGGGGTCATAGCTATTGATAGAGTCGAAGAGAGGATCAAGTGGGTGGGTGCGAGATCGATGAAGAGAGCCATCGAAATTGAGTGTGTGCACAAGTCAAAGATATACAGTGACTGGCCTACGGAACGTTAGAGGGCACATGTCAAGTTTGTGTGTGGCAGGGAGACATGACTAGAGCACTCGATGTATCGGTGTGTGGGGAGGAGGGGGTGGGGGGAGGGGTAGGCATAGGCCTAACTATAGAGGTAGAACGACTCGTGTATGTGTTGAGAAGGAGAGACCCAGCTATGTCTTGAGGGAGATCAGTCGACATCCATACATAACTGAAGGACGGGAAATATGATGGGACAGAGAGAGAGGAGAGAGAGAGGGAGGGAGAGGGAGGGAGAGGGGTAGAGTGCTGGATGGGTGATGGAGTTGCTTCTCGAAGATGGTGGGAGAGGCCTACTAGACAAAATGAGGGTGGAAATGCAATGTTATCAATAAGAGTGGGGATGTGTTTCTGTGTGTGCCTGTGCGTGATAGATCTGTCGGGACGCATCCATGGATGATGAAGGGGAACCATGTGTTTGGTAAGCAAACCTAACTAGATCGGTAGATCAATTGTTGTTTGTCGGAGGAAGGGAGAGACACAACTAATGAGGTAGATCGATTGACGTGTGGGTAAAAACGAGTTATAAGGACCTAGCTAGCTATATGTATAGCGAGAGATCGGTCGGTGTACGTCCATTTGTTAGAGGAAAATAAGGCCCAGCGAGACGGATAGACAGAGAGAATGGAGCTAGGAGGTGGTGCGAGAGGCCCAACTACTAGCTAGATAGGGGGAGGAGTGTGCAGTTTTTAGATCCATGAAAAGAGGGGCGAGAGTTTACACGTGTGTCTGACCGTATGAGAGACACGAGGAAAGGATACATAAAGGAGGAGATTGAAGGTGTGTGTGTATGTTGTAGGCAGGCACCGCTGGAGAGGTTTATCGATCGGTGTATATCGGAAAGGAGTTGTGGAGACTCTGGGAAAACGACCTAAAGAAAAAAATGAATGTGCCTGGTGGATAGAATGCCGAGGGAAGGGGGGCGAGGAGGGCATGTGCATGCACGAGAGAAAGTTAGTGGTAGCTACAAAGGTTAGAGGATTGTGTGGGTGTAAGAGACTAACAAAAATCATAATTTGATATGAAAGCGGATTCATATATTTGAATAGGAGATCATAGTATTTTAAACATTGCATGCATGAATATAGCAGTGATACACGTGCTGTGCACATGTTATACCATAATGTGATAATGCATGGCCTTTGCAACTCACTGCTAAATGCCGAAAAATCTAAACCATACTATACATCAAACAATCTCACATTTTATTTGAATTTGTGATAATGTGTGGCGTTTGCAGCTTACAACTAAATATCGAACAATCTAAACAATACAATATATCAAACATTCTCACATTTTATTTGAATTTGTGGTAATGTGTGGTGTTTGCAACTCACATATAAATACTTGTAGGCATAGGGGGCGGGGCACCATACATAATGTGATAAACACATTATACATATGAGACATGGTTTAGATTATGAAGATCTAGCTCGAGCTAGAAATGTAATGTGATTTGAAATCAAAATAAAGTGTATTCAAAAATCTAGTTCGAGTTCATATAGTACACATAGTTCATATGTAACTCGAGACTAATCATGTGGTGTGTTGTGAAGATAATACACAAACGATGGTTTAACTTGACAATAATGATGATTGTAGATATTATTAAAATAGAGAAACGAATTCAAATGCTTTGACTTCACAACAATCATTACTGTAGATCTTATTCAAATAGAGAAATGAATTCAAATTTAGTTCATATTGAAGCGGTAGTATATACGTTTGGAATGCACTAAAACGTTGATTTGAGTAGTTGGTTGCATGCATTATACATGTAGCGAAATATTTTAATTGAACATAACATGAATTCAAAGTTTTGAATGACGTTTGTAGTGCACATTGATTTGATACAGTACATGTTAGGCTTGTCCGGAAAGTTCAACCCGCGCCTTGTTAGCCTGAAATATTTAAGATATATCTTTGTCTCGTTGTGCTCCGACAACTCCCTTCGTCTCAACCTGCACCTTGCTATTCCGAAATTACAACGCGCGCGAAAACTCCCACCTCCTATGAAATCCCGACACGCGAAATGCCCGTGGTACCCCTGAACCAAAGAACCGCCTCAAATCGGTGGGGGTACTTTTGTAACTTACCCCACATTTCGGACAAGCGCGTCTCTAAGACATGGTTCCCCACTGCCATCCCATCCGCCCACCCATTCATACACCGAGGCCGCAAAAACCCGCGACAAAACCCCACATCCTGCTCCGTCCGCCACCCAGCCGGAGCCTCTTCCCCGACGATGTCATCCACAGCAACACCTCAATGTCCCTAATCCAGCGTACCGGATGAGGATCCGTCGTCGATCTCATCGTCCCGCCGGTTTAGCCACCCCGTCCTCCACTTCCAAGGAGCTGCCCCAACGTCCCCCTCGTCTTTCGGGCCACCTCCATTCCCGCACCGCCATCTTCACCTGCACCACCGGAAGAGCATCATCATCACCGTTTCCTCGAATGAAGCTGCGGCCTAATCGGCGCCACCAAAGAGATTATACACTAATCGCCGCATTTTCTTCTTGATTCGATCTCACGGTGCTGTCGGTGCTCGGTCCCGAGCCGACACGGCGCGGCTCCATCCACGGCGGCGTCGCCGGCCACTTCCTCGATGGCGTCGCTCCCTCGGCGATGACGTCCACATCAGTAGGAGCTGCTACTGCTTTAGCTCTCGCTCGCGCTGCTGCTCTGCTCTTGCTCTCGGTCCCCTGCCTGGTCTGTTCTTGCTATTGCTCTTGCTCGCGCTCCTGCTCTCGCTCTTGCTCTTGCGATGCTGCTCCGATTTAGCTACACTTCGGTCGACTGAATCGACTTTTGGGTCCGTCAATTTTTAGGAGGTGGGGGGCTCGCCGGGGTGAAGGAAGAACCAGCTGCAGCGGCGAGGGGGGCTCGCTGGAGAGGTACCCCACTATCTATCTTAGGGTTCAGGATGGGGGCGGTGGTCGCCGGCGGTGGCGGGGCGTTGGCGGGGCGGTGGCATGGTGTAACGCCCCAAGACCGATGCGGCAGGTGTCTTCCAGTTATTCGCCGACGTTGCCATGTCATTCGCTTGCGTTTTGCATCTTGTCATGTCATCATGTGCATTGCATCATCATGTTTTCAAAACTTGCATCCGCCCGGTTTCTCCCAGTTCCTTCCGTTGTCCGTTCTGAGCCCAACCACACTTGCACACGCCCGCGGCACGTCCGAAATATTATTTTATAAGTGGCCGGAAAATGTTCTCGGAATGGGTTGAAAGTTGGCGTGTGATCTTATTATAGGGTAGATAGACCGCCTGTCAAGTTTCATCGCATTTGGAGATCGTCTGATGCCCCAACGGATAACTATAGCGGCAGTATAGCCGGTCTTTTCGTCGGACGTTTTCTGTCTCCGAAAACTGTTGCCGGGATTTCCCTCTCTTTCCTCTCTAGTCCGTCTGCACAGTCTGCTATCACCGCCAGGCCCCGAAACCCCTCCTTGCACAGTGCATCGACCCCTCGCACATGTCCGAAACTTCCCCGAACCCGACCTGCTCTGTCGTTACCGTTGGATCCAGATCATCCCCAAACATCTACAAAACATCTCCTTTTTGTTAATTGGACTTCCTAACCTATATTTTTCTCAGCCATCCGTTTATGATAGTAGGGACGTGGTAGACCCTACCTTAATCCCTTTGCAATATAAATAGTGGGAAACCCTACAAATTAGGGACCTTGTCCCATCCATCCAATCCCCACGCCGCCGCCACTCCCTTTGTTTTCATCGCCAAGCCAACCAGCTTCATCCTCCCCGATCCAAAATCCAGCCAATCCCATCGCAGCTCTTCCCTGCCTCGGTCCTCGATCTGGATCGAGAGGAGCGCCGAGCCTCGAGCCCCTTGCGCCATGTGCCTCCCTCGCCGGAGCTCCTCTCCAGCACGACGGCGACCCCGACCAGGCCAGCCCTGCGCCCTGCCTCTCTCCTTCCCTCCTTAGTTCTCCCTCACCTCACCTCACCTCTCTTGTTTCTCCAGGTAACCAGCGCTGCCGCCCAAGGAGGAAGCTCGCCACCTGCCCACAAGTTCGCCGCGCCGTCGATCGCTTCCGCCGTCGTCAGGCCAGGATCTCTCCGTTGCTCCTCTTCTCCCACTCCCCCTGTTTCTTCTTGTTTTCCCCTACTGCTCCCTGTGGCTTGATCTCTTGCCGCTGACAGGAACTGCCAGCGCCGCCCATGGCCTCGTCTCCGGCTAGAACAGGCCGTCCCAGACCTCCACCGCCTGGATCTGGTGACTCTTGCCGCCGCCGCCAAGAACCTCGCTTAAGAACAACGTTCCGCCCTGGACCCGCTCATTTCAGCCGCCGCTGCAGCTCTGAACCTTGCACCCCGCTGTGACTGCTTTGTTTGTCAAGAACGAGCGCTCCCTCATCGCCGCGTGGACCGTAGATGACCCACGCCTGGGCTATGTCTCATGCGAGGTACACCAACCGGCCGAGCTGCCAGCCCAACGGCGCCCGGCCTGCCTTGGCCTCTCCCTCTCCGCAAACTGGGCCTGGCCCATGGGTAAGGCACACCCCAGCGCCCCTGTTGCTATCCTCCTGTTGGGCCAGATCGTAGATGCGGCCCGAATCATGTTTTTCCCGTGGAACGAATTTAGCTATTATTCCCGAGACGGTTGTTTTGCAGAAAAACCCTCTAACTTCATGCATTTAATAACTTCACACCCGTGCATCGGATGTAAATAATTTATATACGTAAAATGACTAGAATTTCATCTAGTTTCATAATATACCACTTTCATCTATGTTTAAAATGTTTAAAATGCTGTTTGTTAAAATTTTCTCCTATGTCATGTTAAAATGCTTTAATTCATAACTTAATAACCGTAGCTTCAAATTTAATAAACTTTATATGTAAATGGGGTAGAAAAATGCATAATTTAACTTGGTGGCATCACTTTGCATGTTTAACAACTCTAAAATTGTGTTTAGGGCAGAAAAGTACCAAACATTAAAACATACACATGAGGAGTTTCTGGACTTGTTGTTTGTTGTTTCGGCCTCATTTAAACTTGCCTAGATAGGTAGTTTTTCATATGCTTCACCTCTTGCCATGATAACAACATTTAATATTGTTGAGTACATAAACGAGATCGAAGTAAATAAGTCATGTGGTGTTTCTTCAATATGCAACGCAGTTGCATATTGTGCTCCACTTAATTTGTAGGATTGTTTGTGCACTTTGCCATGCCATGCTTCATTAAACCGGACATGCATCATACTTGATTGTGCATCATCCCATGTTTATGTGATGGTTTTTTTACTCTGTTGTTTGCTTCTTTTCGGTGTTGCTTCTTCGGGTTGGTTCCGTTAACGTCGCATTTGTGAGGATTCGTTCGACTACGTCCGTTTGTCTTCTTCATGAACCCGTTCTTCTTCCTTGCGGGATCTCAGGCAAGATGACCATACCTTCGAAATCACTTCTATCTTTGCTTGCTAGTTGCTCATTCTATTGCTATGCCTATGCCGCGATACCTACCACTTGCTATGGCCTGCCTCCCATATTGCCCCGTCAAACCTCTAACCCACCTTGTCCTAGCAAACCATTGTTTGGCTATGTTACCACTTTGCTTAGCCCCTCTTATAGTGTTTATAGTTCCAGGTGAAGATTGGAGTTTGTTCCTTGTTGGGACATGGATATTTGTTGGGATATAACAATATCTCTTATTTAATTAATGCATCTATATACTTGGTAAAGGGTGGAAGGCTCGGCCTTAAGCCTGGTGTTTTGTTCCACTCTTGCCGCCGTAGTTTCCGTCATACCGGGGTTACTGTCGGCATTCTGGGAACGGGGGTCCCCAGACTTGCCTGCCTGCGGCCTGTAGCGTGGCTCAAGTGGGGGCCCAGCGCGGCCCATCATCATCAACTCAAGCTCAAGACCCTCGCGAGGGGCCAAGCCTCGTGGGGCGGACTACCAGAAGCTTCCTCGAAGGCAGCCTCATCAGGCAGGCTGGCGAGGAGGCGGAGAAATCAAGGCAAGGGTACCTCGCGAGGAGCTCGTGACGCAAGCCATGACGATCGACACCAGGCGGGCGCCAGGCGGGCGCCAGCCTGCGTAGTGTCCTTGTTTCCCCTATGGTGCAAAGGGGGCAAGCATAGGCAAAGGCATCAGCCAAAGGTTACCATTCCGGTGCAACGAGACCAAGACCAACAGAGCTGCAGGATGGAGGTCACCGTGGAGCACAAGACGGCGTCATCACCATTACTTTTGGCAGCCGAAGTCCACCTTTGGCCAGGATAACTTGTACTAGATGTTCCCCTTCAAAATGGCCAATTGTTTGCGCCCTTCCCACTCATTATTTGGGGAGAGGCCCAGGGCCTCTATGAATAGAGCTAGCCATCACAAGTAGAGAGACATCAATCGAGGGAGGGAGAGAGAGACATCGAGAGAGATCGAGAGACATCAGCTAGCGATCTGGTAGAGCCCTAGCAGAGGGAGAGAGAGGCGACTGAACTCACCCAAACAGTTCATCGCACCAGCTCAAGAACACCTCTCGTGAGGCTGTTCTTCCCTTCTACTATCCATCATCAGCCCTTGAGGCAATCCACCACGCCACACACAGGAGTAGGGTATTACACCACAACGGTGGCCCGAACGAGTATAAACCTCGTGTCCCTTGTGTTGTTCATTGTTTCCAGCTTAGATCACGCGAGAAGATCGGACGTAGATCGGTAGGGGAGAGATCTCCGCGCGCACCCCAATGTTCGAACCTAAGGGTCTGCCGGAACCCGAAATCCGACATTTGGCGCGCTAGGTAGGGGTGCGCCGAAATCTTTCTTCCGCTGTTCGCGTGTGATCTTCCGTCGTGTCCATGGCTGACGCTCGTCGGGCTCGCGCCGAGCGCCGGGCTGCTCTCGCCACCCGCGTCGCCCAGACGGCGCCTATCGGCGGTCGCCCTCGTCGTTCCCCGTCGCCTGCCGCCAACGCCGCCACCGGTCCGATGGGGAACGAGCAGCAGGCCTCGTTGCAGCATCCTTCAGTATGGCGGGAGGGCCGCACCACTACACCATCGCTGACTCCAGCCGCTTCGTCGTCCCACGCCCGTCGCGCCCCCGTGGACGCGCATGCCGCGCTGCTCCTGGCAAGGGAGCTCCTGCACTACCGCCACGTCGACGACCTCTACGAGGACTGGCTCGCCCCCATCACCGAGCTGTCAGCGCCGCAGGGGGCTTCCCCTTGCCGTCCTTCTCACTGCCTCGCCCTCCATTCCATGCGGGAGGCGAGGATCAGGGGGTGCCTCCACCACCTCCTCCACAATAAGGCAACCTGGCTCCAAGGCGCGCAGCTCCAGGGCGAGACCCACCACGTCCGGCGCCTGCGCAGCAAGAAAGGAGCTGCCAAGAGATCCCTCATCCCCGAGAAGGTGCTTGTGCGCTCCCAGCACCGGCGCACCAAGATCGCGTCCCTGCACCTCCATGCCAAGACGCCGCTCTGCTCCAGGCGGCGGCGCGTGGCAATCCCCAGGAGCAAGCCCAGTACCAGCAAAGGCCACCGGTGGCTATAGCCGGGTGCCGCGCTCTCACCCTCGAGCTACGCGGCGTCGCATGGCCAGGAAAGTTCAAGCCTGACCTGCCCCCTCGCTACAATGGCACGGCGGACCCCGCGGAGATCCTGTAGCTCTACGAGCTATGCATCGAAGCCGCCAACGGAGACGAAAGGGTCATGGAGAACTGGTTTCCCATGGCTCTCAAGGACGGGGGCCGCACCTGGCTCCTGGCACGATCTCCTCCTGGGACGAGATGCACACTCGCTTCATCGCCAACTTCCATGGCAGTCGCGACCGGCCCCGGCCGTGAGTGATCTGCGCCACATCAAGCAGCAGCAAGGGGAAACCCTGCAGAAATACATCCAGTGCTTCAACAACGCGCGCCTCAAGATCCCCAAGGTGACTGAAGAAGCCATCATCTCGGCCTTCTCCAATGGCGTACGCGACATGAAGATGAAGGAGGAGCTAGCAATCCCTGAAGACCTGTGCACATCCCTGGAGCTGTTCAACTTGGCGACCAAGTGCGCCAGGGCTGAGGAAGGGCGCCTTTCCCTCCTCGAACTCCCGACTGCCGACCCAGAAGAGAAGAAGGCCAAGGCCAAGGACGTGAAGCGCAAGGGGGCTGCCATGCTTGCAGCGGAACCAGATACCAAGCGAGGCAGGGATCAGCCTGAGCCATCCAAGGGCAGCCGGTACTGCGTGTACCACGACCTCCACACCCACAACACCAACGAATGTCAAGAGCTCAGGGCCGTGAGAGATGGCCGTGTCGTTCGATGCCCCGAGCGCAACGACAGGGGCTATGGCCAAGGAGGAGGAAGAGGTGGCGGATGATGGGAAGACCGTGGCCCTCGCCAAGGGTGGCGTGACTGACCTCACGAGGATCGCTGGCAGGACTAGCCTCGCGAGGGTGACTGGAGAGATCAGCCTCGTGAGGATCGCCCGCACGACAACGCAGGCCTTCCTCCTCTGCCGCCACCGCCAAGGAGGAACGAAGACCAACATCAAGACGAGGGGGCTGGGGGCTTCCATGAGCCACGCGCAATCGCTTGCATCTTGGGCAGCGCGCAGGCCCCAGCCTCACAGCGCATCTTCAAGCAGTTTGCTCGCGAGGTGAATGCAGTCCTCCCCAAGCTTGAGGCCACGCGCTCTCTCAGGTGGTCCGCGTGCGCTATCATGTTCAGCTCAGCGGATCAGCTCAAGTGCGCGGCAACGGCCGGAGTCCTCCCGATGCTTTGCTCCCCGGTCATCAGGAATGTGCAGGTCACCAGGACCCTCATTGACGGCGGAGCAGGACTCAACGTCCTGTCCGTCGAGACATTCGACAATCTCCAAGTGTCGTACGATCAGCTTTAGCCGACCAAGCCCTTCTCAGGAGTCACTGATGGTTCCACTGTTCCAATAGGGCAGGTTCGCCTTCCAGTCACCTTCGGGCAGCGCAACAACTACCCCACCGAGCTCATCGACTTCGACGTCTCCCACATCCGTCTGCCATACAACGCCATACTCGGGTACCCAACCCCGGCCAAGTTCATGGCAGTGACTCATCATGGGTACAATGTCCTCAAGATGCCAGGGAGCGGTGGAGTCATCACCGTACCCTGTGAAGAGAGGGACGCAGTGTGTTCACTTGAGCGCGCGTTCCAAGCCGCAGCAATCGAAGACCCGGACCACAGGAACGGAAGACTTCCCGAGGCGACCCTTAAGAAGAAGAAGGTTTCGCCTGGCCTAAGCCATAAGGAGGTCGGGGCCTCCGGAGGTGTTGCGTTAGGATCTGCGCCCAATCAGGGAGCGCCACCCTCTCTCGCATAGGAAGGCGCACCCGGTGCCCTCCTCAGGCAGGGCTCAGGGGCTCTTTCGTGGAGAGCCACCGACCTTGCCAAGGTCGCGAGGGAGGCGCTCGGGCACTACTTGGAGGGGTGCTTCCGGGAACGTTTCCCTCAGGAAGGTACAAGGCAAGGAAGACCAAACCCTCAGGAGTTCATCGCAAGAAACACCCAGGAGCTACAGGAGTCGAGAGTCATGCGCGGTAGCCGCCGCTTGCCCACCATGGCCTCACACCCAGGCGAGGATGGTGGGCTACGCGTCTGCATCAATGTGCCACGGCTCAATCGAGCCGCGTCTCAGGAGTGCCTCTGGCCTTCGCGCGTGGGGCGTTGCGAGGGTCTACCTCACAACTACGTTCGCATGCCTTTCGGCCTGCCGAACGCGGTCGCCGCTCATCAGCGCCTGCTGAGGAGCATTCTGGAGGCTCAGGAGATCAGGCAGGGTGCGGTCCTGGCGGAGATGGAGATGGCCCTCGGGGACCCACCTGCGCCTCCGAAGCCTCCCGAGGCCCCTGGGCCTGGGGGCTCGTGAGGGTCGACGTCATCATCGCGCATCGCCCACTTCTTCAGCATCACTTTATCCTCAACGGCACGAGGTGACATCTTTCTAAGTTTCGTTTTTAGCTGGGAGCGCACACGGGGACGCACCATCCCCAGGTAGCGTGGGTCCGTCCCAGCGGCATGTATCCGTCTTGCTTATGCTCTTTACCCACCTTGTTGGGGGCGCCCCTCGGGATGCATCATCCCCGAGCTGCTCGGGCCTGGCCCAGCGGCGTTTGCTTTTCTTGCATCTACTTAAAATGAATTTGCTCTTTCGCGCTTAATTGTCACATGTTGCTTAGCGGACTTCTCCGCTTTCATGCAAAGCGCTTGCATGTTAAATGGGGGGTACCTGAGCATCGCGACTCATGGGCACCTACTGGCTCTCAAGCCCTTACCCCCTGGGCTTGACCCACGGCATCGCGACCTATCATACCAGCGGCAGCTAAGTTCGCTCGAGGGCCGGGACCTGAGGACGTAGAGCATTTGCATTGTAACCACCCTGCAGGAACACACCATTGATAAAGGCCCAGAGCCAGGCGCAACCCACATCGAGGTAGGGCCTCGTGAGTCCCGCGCTGGCCCATGAGTGCCCAGATACACCTCTCCTAGCCCTACCGTGCCGGCCACGTGTCAGGGCGGGACTGTACACGCCCCGGGGGCTCCTCTCGGAGGGGAGTCCCCTCCCACATACCAGTGGAAGCACCATGCTCCGTGCTGGCTGACGACACTGCCGAGGAGCGGCTATGCCCGTACATATACGGAAGCGCTATGCTCCGCGCTAGTGATAAACAACTGAGGGCGGCCTACGGCCGTACCAACCTCAGGGAGCCCAGAGCTCAGTGTCCGTCACCATCGCAACGCCTCCCCTCGGGAGTGCCGCGCGAGGGGGATGGACACGGGGGCTACGCCTGGGCCTTGCCCGAGTGCACGCCACCCAGCGAGGTCCCTCGAACCTGGTCGTCACGCGCCCCTCCCCGAGCGGAGCCAAGGTATGGGAACCCGTTTGAACGTCAAGGGGGACTCCTGAGCATCACGACTCAGGAGCCTAACTTTACCCGTAGCCCCTCACTCCTTAGTCCCGTCCTGGTTTCCGGTCGGGGCTAACGTTGGGTGAGGTATGCACGGGGCCGGGCCCTGCCGACGCAGAACGACCAATCCACTCCTTAGTCCCCCCTTTCCTGCTTGTTGCTTTAAAGTCAAGGGGGACTCCTGAGGATCGCGACTCAGGAGCCTAACTTGCCACGTAGCCCCTCACTCCTTAGTCCCGTCCTGGTTTCCGGTCGGGGCTAATGCTGGGTGAGGTATGCGCGGGGCCGTGCCCTGCCGACATAGAGCGCGAGCAAGTAGGAGAGAAAAATGCAAATTCCAAGAAATTCAAAGCAAATATTACAAGCCATATATTGTTTCACGATGCCAAACACAAGTTTAAATGCCTCCGCGAGGCATGGTGCATGTTGCAGGAATAAAAACAGGACAGAAGTCACGAAGGGATCACTCTCTAGTGGCGCCACCTCCTGGGCCGCGGAGCTGGCGGCACCGTGCTCGGGCAAGATGCTGAAGGCGCGGAACCTCCCCAGCAAAGCTTCGGTTCGGCCTTTCATGGCCTCAGCGGCAGCTGCGCCAAGGTCGCCGCTCATGGGCTCCAGCAGGCTGTCGAGGTTGACGTTGGGGTCGCGCAGGTAGACATGGCCGAGGACACGCGTCAGCGCCGCAGAAGACAGGGAACGCGCCTCAGCCTCGGCCGTGGGGCCAAGGCCGTCTACGACATTCCAAGCGCATGGACCAGGAAGGGAAGCAGCTTGGCGGGGCCGTCCTCCGCGCCATCCAATGGATCCTCCAAGCCGCTCTCGTAAATCGTCTTCAGTGCGGCACGAGCCCTCTTCTCTATCTTCGCAAAGGCCACCCGATCCTCCGCCAAGACCTTCGCCTTGGCATCTAGCTCGACCCTCTCCGTCTGTAGTCACCACTCCAGCGTCTCCAATCGGCCGTGGCGGTCATCAAGCTCGACGTCCCGGTCCTTGACGGCAGCCTCCCGAGCCTTCATCTCCTTCTCTTTCTCCTGGCGGCCGTGGACCTTGTCGTGGTTTTGTCACGGCAGATGTCCTAGAGAAAGGACTTAGTCGAGGAGCCATCACGATGGGTTAGCTTGAAGGGGTTAAAGCGGACACAAGGACGCAAGAGAGTTTATACTAGTTCAGCCGCTTCGATGAAGGTAAAAGCCTACGTCTAGTTGTGATGGAATTGATGGGGTTTCGATGACTAGGGAGCAAACAAGCTTCGCCTATGTCTCGAGTTGTTGTCTGTTGTTCTTGAACCGCCGCCGGGACGTCCCCTTATATACATGGGTGACGCCCGTCGGTTTACAGAGTCCCAACACCGGCTCATAGATGTGTCCGGTTTGGTCTCTACTTATTCCTAACTTACAATACAAGTTACATATTGATGCCGGTTTACGGCTACAGGCTCTTAACCGATTATGGGTCTTGATCCCTCATCTACCTTCATGGGCTTTAACATACTTAACTACTGATGAAGTTAACCCGGCCCAGATAGGCCGGTTTACGCCCAGTAGTAATATCCCCAACATTAGGCCCCAGATTGATTTGAATAGGTTCATGTCAATCCTTAGCAAAAACTTCATCTTCAACATCTTCTTGTAGTTTGGTGAACCGCCGGGATGTCATCTTCTCCGATTGCTGTAAACCGGCGTGATGTCATCTGTCATAAAGAAAACTATCCATGATACCTTCTTGTTTAATAGATCTGCGATAATCGAGGAAACAACTCTGTTTCCAAACTTGCGGCCCCTTGATTTTCGCGCCTGACCCATGTCCCTTGCTTTATAAATAGGACCGAAGGGTCATTTGTTTTTCCCCTTCGTGCCCTTCTGCTTCATCTTCCTCGCGCCGCCCAGCTTCGGAGCTCCGCCGCCGCCGTCGACCTCAGCACCAACTTTGGCCGCTGCATCACCCTGAGCGTACCAGAGCACCGCGGCGACCATCCACTTCTTCCTCAACTCTGGTAAGTCTTCTATCCTTTTCATCACAGATCTGTTCTAGGGTTTCCATGTTCTCTAACGTTCATCGCTTGCTTCTTGTTCATATGATAGATCCTTAGACGAGTCTGTGAATCTTTGCTCTGTGTAGCAGTAGTTCTTTCCTCCGTTTTCACTTTCGCATATTAAGACCATAGATCTTATCCGTACCTTCGCTCATTGATTCGGCACTGCTCCTTTTGGGCCTTGAATATTTATCTCCTTTATAAACATGTTCCAGATCCAAAGCTGTAGTATAATCTTGTGAAATCTGTTTTTGTGTACTTACTCATTTGCAGTCTTGACTGTTCAATGTTTAGACCAGGCGGTTTAACTTTGTAGAAAAAATTGACAAACCGGTATATACCATTAGTCCCCTTGTTGAACCGCCAGATGTTGGTTGCTTCATGAAACTCTGGTTCAGATAGTTCTGTCTCCGGTTTAACAGTGCCCATACCAACGTACCTTGATCAAATGCATTTTTGAACCGGGATCTTCTACCTTGTAGATTCTATCATGGCCAAGCAAGTATATGAGTGCAATTGGGTTCCTTCTCGCGTCACAGAGGATCAACTGGATGGTTTTGTCCTGATTGGCGCTTTAGGCAGCAAAGATACCATCCATTGGAGGGCTCCTGGCAAAGAATGCCCTCCCACACCTCGAGAAGGAGAGGTTGTTGTTTTCGTAGATCACTTAGCCCAGAGCTTTAAGCCGCCCGGTTCTAAATTTTACAGGGATGTTTTAGCCGATTTCCAACTCCATCCGCAAGACACTGGCCGCAACTCTGTTACAAATATGTGCCACTTCCAAGTGCTCTATGAGGTGTTCTTTCAAGAGGAGCCCATAGTGGAATTGTTCAGAGATCTTTTCCATCTAAACCGTCGTACTGAGTTTACTGATGGCTCTAATACGGAGTTGGGTGGCATGGCGATTCAGAAAAGGAAAGAGGTCACATACCCTCACGCCAAGGTGCACAATCACCCCAAGGAGTGGAATCAGACATGGTTCTACTGCAAAGACACCTCCCCTGCTGGTGAGAATCCCTTGCCTGGCTTTCGTCCGGAGCGGCTCAGCAACACACACCCTTTTCCTCAAAGATTGACTGCCCAGGAGAGAAGCAAATATGCTCCCCAGCTGTCAAAGCTCAGAGCCTTTATGGCCAATGGTTTAACAGGGGTTGATATCGCTCGCTGTTGGATATCATGGAGCATACTGCCCCTTAGTCAGCGCTCCGGTTTGATCTGTGAGTATACTGACAGTGTTGATGACCCACTGCGACATTCAAAACTCCAGCTCTCCGGTGAAGAAATCACAGAAGCTGTGCATAAGATACTGAATGAACCGGAACACGTCTGCGCTAGAATCGGCCTGCTTCCCTTCTGTGCCACCAACAAACCGCCAGCTGTAAGACTTTGATTTTTCTATTTGTTGATTCTGTTATTGATAAGTCTGGTCATTGTTTTTAATATCAGTGCCTGCATAATCAGGGCAATGATCCGTTTTGGAGCAAAAACTGCCGCAGGAGAAACCAGAGAAACCAGACAAACCGGAAAGAGCAACCCGGCAAAAGACTAAAGCTGTGAAGAAGACTGCCCACAGGAAAAGAACCACTGCATCTTCTAATCCGGCCGCTGATGATGATGTAGATAATCCGGACTTTGAGGTAGAGCTTGACTCACTTGGTTTATTTTTCATACGTCTTATTGATGATGATATTTGTCAGGATGATGCCGAAGCCAGCCACGCGGATGTTGCAGAGGTAATTATTCTCTCTTCCGATTCAGAAACTTTGCCTTCACAAAAAATCCGCCAGGCAAACCGGAAAGTTAAATTTTCTCATCCTCTTGCTTATTTGGATCCTAACTTTCTTATGAAGACCCAACAACACGAAGCTCATCGCACAACCCGTCACAGGGGCCAGGTAGTTACCTCCGCCAGTTTACCGAATAGTCTGGTTCAGAAACGCCATTCAGAGGTCTCTAATTTGCTTGTCAGTGCTTGTCCTAAAGCGGGCTGCTTTCGTCAACCTCTTAATCCGTCTGACTCCGATTACCAGGTTACTTCCCACTCATCTTCTGGCGAGTCCTCGGCTACTCAGCTCCCACCGCTTGAAACGGTGCTTGGGTAAGCTATACTTATTGTGATGTTTGCAGTACATCGCCTTAGAACATATGTTGTATTTGATTTTATTATTCTTCTCAGGGCCAAACCTAGGCCAAGTAAGAAAGCCCGCCTGGACAAAGCGGCCGAAGAAGATGTCGTTCTTGAAGCAGACAAGACGCCCAATGCTGAAGCGGGTATTCCTGAGGATATTTCCAACGATCCATCGCAGCCAGATGATGATCTTATTGCTGCAGAGAGACCTACTGATACCTCATGTCCTATCCATCAGCCCACAGGTTCCATCCGGATTGAAAGCTCCACCGGTCCAGCAAAACCTACTGACAAGCCAACAGCTCCAGTGCAAACCGGCGGTACCAAGGATGATGAGGTTGTCATTACTGGCACTGGCCATACTGAGCCAAGCAATCCTGTCACTTTATCCAAACATTCTGCCAAGGAAGAATTTGCTGCTTTTGGCAAAGGCAAGTGGAACGCTGATCTGACGACTTACGCTGCTCTGAATGCCCAAGATATCCATTCCGGCTATCTGAACCGGCTATATACCAGCCGTGACTATGAAGCCGGTCTGATTAATATGATGAAAGATAAATATGAGGTAACTTCCATATGCTCCTTCCTGCTTGTATGCTTCCATTCTTGCTGACTCTCCTAGCCCCCAAGGGCCGGTTTGAAATATTCTTTCAAACCGGGACTTAATAATATAAATCTTGATGCTTTGAAATTTGCTGATGTAGCCCCCAAGGGCCGTTTCAACTTAGCGTAGTTAAACCGGTACTTTAAGTAATCAAAACTGCCACATCAAAATATATATGATCAAATAGCCATTAGCCCCCAAGTGCCAAGTTGAATGCTTGTATTGATCTTGGGACTTTGTAAACAATTGAAAGATGAAGATCGAATATGCATTAGCCCCCAAGTGCTAAGCGCCTAACTCGTTATGTGGTTGGTACTTGAATCCTTCTACCGATTTGTTGAAACATATATCTATATGCATGCAGGCAGAGCTGAAGACGAAACAAAACCAAGTCATCGATCTTCAAGAAAACCTGAAAACCCAACAGGCTGAAACCTCCAAAGCAAAAGAGGAATTGGCCAGTGCTTTAAGCGCCATGGAACAACTTAAGGAGAACTTCAAGAAGAAACGGGCAGATTGGGCCACTGAAAAGTCCGCTTTGATCAAACGAGCAGAGGATGCCGAGGCTGCACTAAAACTAGTGACGGATGAACTAACCAGCATAAAGCAGCATGTTCATGCCATAACCACTGCTATCTTTGGTAAGTCAGCTTGCCTTCTGAATTGGCTCTGCCTTCTTACAGAGTCGCCAGTTTATTAACCCTTTATGGTATTTCAAGGACACGCATTGGTCACTTGGGGTCAGATGTGCGGAAGAAATTGAAAGCCGCCTATACATTGGTTGAACAATTGTATACTGGTGCCCAGCGGATCATCTGTACTGCGTCTCATAACAAACAGGCGCCCACTTTGATTCAAGATACTCTGATGAAACTGTCAGTGCTTCCTGCCCGGGTTGAAGAGCTAAAGAAATCTGTTGCTCGAACCGGTGCAATCAATGCCTTAATCTGGGCAAAAGCCTGGGTGCCGGATTTTGATCCTATTGAAGCGGCTCAGGGCTATCCCAGCTTGAAGGAAGACGGGTCAGAGTTTGGTGAAGCGGATTTGCGAGCAATAAACCGGGAGGTACGTCCACTAGCCTGTCAGTTGGCTGAGGAAGCAGATTTGTCTCATTATCAAGGACAATATGACAACCAGAACAAGCGAATAGCTGCACCAATCCATGAATCAAAAAATCTGATCCCTTCAATCCGTAAGCATACTTACGCTCCCGATATTGACCCGTCATTGCTGATCCATGATGAAGCTGTTTTTCAAGCATTAATGGGAATCGACTGGACAACTGTGGATTTCCAGCCACTGGGTAGAGGAACGGAAGCTGAAGCGGCGCAGGATGACCCACAACCATCAGGCCAGGCTGGTGACCAAGCTTGAACCGGAAACCGGTTTTAAAACTGCCTCTCCTTTGTGAAAAACAATTATATTATTATGGGCACCATGTTGCCTTGTAATAGGCTAGCTGACACCTTTGATGTTGATATGCCTTCGTGCATAACTTGTTCTTCCTGTGGTAATGAACTTTCCAAAACACTTTCTGAAATGAGAAATTCGTCAAGTGCCACCGTGGTTGTACCGTCAGGCGGAATATAATGTCTGTATATATGAAATCAAAACATCCAAAACAAAATTTTAAGTATATGATCAAATTTTTGAGATACATAATACCTGCCATCGTTGAGTGTGAAGTTTTCTTGGCCAATCTTGAAGCGGAGCTTTGCAAACCCACACTGTTGGAGGAGATAATAGCTCCTGTATATATATATATATATATGTGATGCTAGTTTTACCATGTAAACTGTGTCGGGTTATAATAAACCCTGTGTTACTCCATAAGAGGATGTTAACAATAAGGATCAAACCGGTCAAATAGTCTACGGATTGACGTGAACTGTGTTCCGTCAATTGATTGGTTAAAAAAATTTTGTCGGTTTAAAAAACACAATGAAAAGCAAAAACCCCCCTTCAAAGAAAAGTGTGAAGCAAAAGCAATGACAAAAACGTTTGCCAAAAATGGTTTATTTAAGCTGATCAAATGGCGTTACCATGGCCAAACACGACCAAGCTCCCGTTAGGTGTAACTATGGTTCTAGTCAGCCAGGTCCCCAAGTGATTCTGTGGCATTTATGCCGACCAAATGGCATGATCATGGTTCGGGTTTGACCAAGCCCCCAAGTGATTCTGTGGCCTTAGTCCAATCAAGAGGCATGACTGGTTCAGACATGACCAAGTCCCCAAGTGATCTGGTGGCTCTCGCCTATCAAGAGGCATGGTATTGGTTCGGACACGACCAATCCTCCAAGTGATATAACACGATGCTTTTAGCAAAGCGAACTCAAGGGGTAAACTGGAGGCCGCTTTAGAGCAACTCCGTGTAACCTGACATGATGTAAAAGAATAGATACCCCGCTTTAGCTGAGGCTCCGGTTTATTATATTTAATCATAATATATACATTGTCGTAATATGTACATAAGTATAGCCAATGGCTCAGGTATAGTAAGGCCGAAGATGAGCTATATTCCACGGCCTGTTAGTCTCCTCCTCTGATGTACGTGAGTCCTTATGCTCTCGAATATCGATCAGATAGTACGACCCATTGTGCAGATTATTGCTGACCACGAAAGGCCCCTCCCAAGGTCGGGATAGCTTATGCATATCAGTCTGATCTTGGATGAGCCGAAGCACCAAATCTCCTTCATGAAAGGTTCTGGTTCTGACCCGGCGACTGTGATAACGACGAAGATCCTGCTGGTAAATTGCCGATCGGGCGGCTGTGATGTCACGCTCTTCATCCAACCGGTCCAAAGCATCTTGCCATGCTGTCTCATTGTCCACTTCAATATAAGCCGTGACACGAGGTGAATCATGACGGATATCACTGGGGAGAACCGCCTTCGCTCCATAAACCATGAAGAACGGTGTGTATCCTGTTGATCTGTTGGGTGTTGTATTGATGCTCCATAACACAGATGGTAATTCTTCTACCCAACAACCCGGCATTCTCTGCAAAGGAACCATGAGCCGGGGCTTGATGCCTCTCAAGATCTCTTGATTAGCTCTTTCTGCTTGACCATTGGATTGTGGATGTGCCACTGATGAAACGTCGAGCCGGATGTGCTCCCGTTCGCAGAACTCCTTCATAGCACCTTTGGACAAATTGGTACCATTATCTGTTATAATATTGTGCGGAAAGCCAAACCGGAATCACCTTTTTGATGAACTGAACCGTCGTGGCCGCATCACACTTGCTAACAGGTTCTGCCTCCACCCACTTTGTAAACTTGTCAACTGCCACCAGGAGGTGGGTCTTCTTATCTTTGGACCTTTTGAAAGGCCCAACCATATCCAGCCCCCAAGTCGCAAACAGCCAAGTAATTGGAATCATTCTCAATTCTTGAGCCGGTACATGAGCATGTCTTGAAAACCTTTGGCAACCATCACATCGTCTGACCAGATCCTCCGCATCAGCATGAGCAGTTAACCAATAGAAGCCATGGCGAAATGCTTTAGCCACCAGAGACTTTGAACCGGCGTGGTGACCACAATCTCCTTCGTGGATCTCACGCAAAATTTCACGGCCTTCTTCAGGAGACACGCAACGTTGAAAAGCTCCCGATACACTGCAATGATGCAACTCGCCGTTGATGATAGCCATGGACTTGGATCGCCGGATTATCTGCCGGGCCAGAATCTCATCCTCTAGCAACTCACCCCGGTTCTTGTACGCCAGGTAAGGAAGCATCCAATCCGGAATAACATGAAGAACTGCCACCAATTGAGCCTCCGGATCAGGAATATCCAAATCCTCTTCACCAGGGATCTTGACCGACGGGTTGTGTAGCACATCCAGAAAAACATTGGGTGGGACCGGTTTGCACTGAGAGCCTAGCCGGCTTAAAGCGTCTGCCGCTTCATTTTTCCGCCGATCCACGTGGTCCACCTGATAGCCTTTGAAATTACCTGCGATAGTATCCACCTCACGACGATATGCTGCCATGAGTGGGTCGTTGGAGTCCCAAGTGCCAGACACTTGCTGAGCCACAAGGTCCGAGTCACCGAAGCACTTAACTCGACTTAGATTCATCTCCTTAGCCATCCGGAGGCCATGGAGCAAGGCTTCATACTCAGCTGCATTGTTAGTACAAGGGAACATTAAACGGAGAACATAACAAAACTTATCACCTCATGGGGAAGTTAATACGACTCCAGCCCCCGAGCCTTCCAACTGCCTGGATCCGTCAAAATGGATGGTCCAATATGTATGATCCGGCTTTTCTTCAGGTGCTTGCATTTCCGTCCAATCATTGATGAAATCAACAAGTGCTTGAGATTTAACCGCTGTCCGAGGCACATACTTCAAACCATACGGCCCCAGCTCTATGGCCCACTTTGCAATCCGGACAGTTGCTTCCTGGTTCTGGATGATATCTCCCAAAGGAGCAGAACTGACCACCGTAATTGAGTGCCCTTGGAAATATTGTTTAAGTTTCCGGCTTGCCATAAAAACTCCATACACCAGCTTCTGCCAATGCGGATACCTTTGCTTGGACTCAATGAGCACATCGCTGATATAATAGACCGGACGTTGAACCGGATGCTCCTTACCTGCCTCCTTTCGCTCCACCACAATAGCTACGCTGACCGCCCGAACATTAGCAGAAACATATAGCAGTAACGGCTCCTTGTCAACGGGAGCGGCGAGTACAGGCGGATTGGCCAATTGCCGCTTTAAGTCCTCAAATGCTTCATCAGCAGCAGAACTCAAGACAAACTGATCCGTCTTTTTCAACATCTGATACAAAGGGATTGCCTTCTCACCCAGGCGACTGATAAACCGGCTTAGCGCAGCAATCCGTCCTGCCAGGCGTTGAACATCATTGATACACTTCGGTTTAGCTAGGGAGGTGATAGCCGTGATCTTCTCCGGATTAGCCTCAATTCCCCTGTTGGACACTAGAAAACCCAAGAGCTTGGCCGCCGGTACACCAAAGACACACTTGTCCGGATTGAGCATCATCTTGTATGTTCTCAGGTTATCAAAGGTTTCCTTCAAATCATCAATCAGAGTCTCCTTCTCCGTGGATTTAACCACGATATCATCCACGTAAGCATGTACATTACGACCAATCTGCTTGTGAAGACAATTTTGTACACACCGTTGGTAAGTTGCCTGGGCACTCTTGAGCCCAAAGGGCATAGACACATAGCAGAAGGCTCCAAAGGGAGTTATAAATGCTGTCTTCTCCTGGTCCTTAACTGCCATTTTGATCAGATGATAGCCAGAATATGCATCCAAAAAACTTAAACGCTCACAACCCGCTGTAGCATCAATAATTTGATCAATACGGGGCAGGGCAAAAGGATCTGCTGGACAAGCTTTATTAAGATCTGTGTAATCCACACACATGCGCCAGGTGCCGTTTTTCTTGAGGACTAGTACCGGATTGGCAAGCCACTCGGGGTGAAAAACTTCAACAATAAAGCCAGCTGCTAAGAGCCTGGCTACCTCTTCTCCAATCGCCTTGCGTCTTTCTTTGTTAAACCGGCGGAGGAACTGTTACACCGGTTTATATTTATGATCCACATTAAGTGTGTGCTCAGCGAGTTGCCTCGGTACACCTGGCATGTCAGAGGGCTTCCATGCAAAAATGTCCTGATTCTCACGAATGAACTCAATGAGCGCACTTTCCTATTTCGGATCCAAGTTGGCACTGATGCTGAATTGCTTGGACGAATCACCAGTTACGAAGACAACAAGCTTAGTTTCTGCTACCGATTTCAACTTCAGGGCCGGATCACGCTCCGTAGTTGGCTTCTTCAACGGAGTCATGTCCGCCGGATCAACATTGTCTTTATAGTACTTCAACTCCTCGGTGGCACAAACCGACTCTGCATAAGCCGCATCTCCTTCCTCGCATTCCAAAGCAATTTTGCGGCTTCTGTGAACCGTTATTGTCCCCTTGTGACCCGGCATCTTAAGCTGCAAATACACATAACAGGGCCGAGCCATAAACTTGGCGTATGCCGGTCGCCCAAACAGGGCATGATATGGACTTTGGATTTTCACAACTTCAAACGTCAATGTCTCCGACCTGGAATCATGATCATCCCCAAAGGCCACTTTGAGAGCTATCTTACCAATGGGATATGCTGATCTGCCAGGCACTACACCGTGGAATACTGTATTAGACGGTTTGAGATTCTTATCTGTTAGTCCCATACGACGGAAGGTCTCATAGTACAGGATGTTAATGATGCTCCCTCCATCCATGAGCACCTTGGTGAACTTATAACCTCCCACTTGAGGCGCCACCACCAGAGCCAACTGACCCGGATTATCGACCTGGGGTGGGTGATCCTCTCTGCTCCATATGATTGGCTGTTCAGACCAACGTAGATAACGGGGTATGGCCGGTTCAACAGAGTTGACTGCCCGCCTCTGAACCTTCCGGTCTCGCTTGTCCAAGCTAGTGGTAAAAACATGTTATTGCCCACTACTCAACTGCTTTGGGTTGCTCTGGTAACCTGACTATTGCTGCTGTTGGTTGTAACCACCCTGGTTGCTCTGACTATTTTGACCATTATGCCCGCCCGGATTACCATTAAATCCTGAACCGGAACTTCCTCCACCGTAACCCGGCCCGGACCCTGAGCCACCGCCAGATTCGTGATAATACCGGAAATTATTAGAATTCTTGAACTCCTGCATAATAAAGCAATCCTTCCAAAGGTGGTTTGCTGGATCCTCCTTCGTCCCATGCCTTGGACAGGGTTGGCTTAGCAAATATTAGGCGATTTGGGTTAGGTTTGGGTGCTCCATTACGATTTTTTGGCCTACCCTTGCGTCGTTGGCCATCGTCCTGTGCGTTGGTATTAGCCACATAGTCCATGTTACTATCCGCTTTACGCTTGCCTCCTCCGCCATTGCCTACCCAGTGATGCTGCTGACCTTTGGAGCTGTTGTTCTTCTTCCCTTTCCCTGTATTGTCATCATCAGATTCGGGATCCTTGGTACTATCAGAATAAACATATTTCACCAAAGCGGCCATGAGGGTCCCCATGTCGGTGCAATGACGCTTCATCCGTCCCAATTTCAACTTCAGGGGCTCAAACCGGCAGTTGCCTTCTAGGGTTAATACTGTAGTGTCAGGGTTGATGTGGTCTGAGGAGTGCAACACTTGTGAAACCCGGCGCACCCAATGAGTCATTGATTCTCCTTCCTCCTGGACGCATGCAGCTAAGTCCACTATCGACATAGGCTGTTTACAGGTATCCATGAAATTGCTGATAAACCGGGCTCGTAATTGGGCCCATGAACTGATAGAATTAGCTGGCAAGCTTTTTAACCAAGTACGGGCCGTTCCTTCAAGCATCATGGTGAAGTATTTCGCACACGCCGTGTCATCCACATCAAGCATCTCCATGGCCATCTCATAGCTCTCCACCCATGTCTCTTGAGGTTGATCCGCCGTGTAATTTGGTACCTTGCACGGGCCTTTGAAATCCTTGGGAAGGCGCACGTTGCGTAAAGCGGGGATAAGGCACGGCACCCCCAAAGAACTAGAAGTAACACCAGGTTCGATCGAGATGGTTGGACGAACCGGCGTGAGCTGCCGAGCCTGATGTTGTGCGGCTAACTCGGCCTCCCTGCGCGCTTGGGCCCGGTTCACCACTTCCTGAGCGTCATCAGCACCACCCGTCGGGTTGTTGCCACGGGGTGCTCCACGTCGTTCTTTACTCGACACTACTGGTTCATCCATATGTCTGCTATAGCTCTGGCTTGGACGGGGGTCGAGTGGATCCGGTCGCGGCTGTACAAGTACGCTTCCTGTTGGGCGAAAGCTGTCCTCACAAGTTCCTTGACCCGTCGCGTCTCTACTACCTACGGCGAGTCACCTTCAATTGGAATGGCCTCCAGCCGTGCAGCAGCGGCAACAAGATTGTCCATTGGGTTGGAGTAGTGAACCGGAGGTGTTAAAGCATCCTGAGGTATAATGTTGTTTTGACGAGGTGGTTCCATCTGACGAGGCTGAACCGGTGCACCGGTCCCAGGGGCTTCTGCCCGGTTCCCCTCCAGCGGATTGCTGGCTCTTGGTCCTGGAGTGTTGAAAAGGTCTCTGGCCTCGAAAACCGGAGGTAAGCGGGATCGGTGCTTCCTCCTCATGACTTCATGCAACGCGCTCTGGTCCAACATAAGCCTGTAGGCCTGTGCGTCTAAAGCAGCCCGCTCTGCGGCCATCCTGGTGTCCTCAGCCGCCAGATCCGCCTTGGCCTGGGTGATCTGTTCCTTTAACTTTGCAATCTCCGTGTTGTGAACGTCCTGATCTAGCGGATTAACTTCCGTCATAAGCACAGCCAACACATCAAATAGTTCTGATAGAACCTGAGCCGGCGGGCGCACAGGGTCTCCTGCCTTGGCAACCATTGCCGCTGCTGAACCGGAGATCGTGGCCGCGGCTGTCGAACAATGAAGCGCTGCTTGTGTTCCAGTCATGAATATTCCAACCCGGTTGGGCAGATCAGAGGGGTCCAGAATACTGTCGCCATCGGAACAGCCCCAATCCAGCCATCTTGTAGTTGATAAAGAGATACGGTTTCTCCGGTCGAAGATTCATCACCGGAACAAACGACAGTCGCCCCGAGAAACTCCGATCCGTCCTCATAACTTCCTCCATGGATGACTCCCACAAAGGCACGCTTCATGGCCGGTTTAACCCGGGTGGATTGCGCACGCTGAGCCGTCTCGATGAGGTCGGTGCAGATGTCCGGCTCAGGGCCCGGTTCCCCGATCTTGCCAATGAAAACGTTAATGCTACCAAAGGGGAACCGGTACCCATACTCAATTGAGCCGGCCTCGGGGCCCCAGCCTGCGTCGTCGATGTAGAGCTTGCTGCGACGACTCTTAATCATCCGGCCTACAGCGTCTCGAGTCCTTCAAAGCGGCCCTCCAAGAACCGGAAACCATCGTGCGATAGCCCCACGGTGGGCGCCAACTGTCGTGGTTTTGTCACGGCAGATGTCCTAGAGAAAGGACTTAGTCGTGGAGCAATCGCGATGGGTTAGCTTGAAGGGGTTAAAGCAGACACAAGGACGCAAGAGAGTTTATACTAGTTCGGCCCCTTCGATGAAGGTAAAAGCCTACGTCTAGTTGTGATGGAATTGATGGGGTTTCGATGACTAGGGAGCAAACAAGCTTTGCCTATGTCTCGAGTTGTTGTCTGTTGTTCTTGAACCACTGCCGGGTCGTCCCCTTATATACATGGGTGACGCCCGTCGGTTTATAGAGTCCAAACACCGGCTCATAGATGTGTCCGGTTTGGTCTCTACTTATTCCTAACTTACAATACAAGTTACATATTGACGCCGGTTTACAGCTACAGGCTCTTAACCGATTATGGGTCTTGAGCCCTTATCTACCTTCATGGGCTTTAACATACTTAACTACTGATGAAGTTAAACCGGCCCAGATAGGCCGGTTTACGCCCAGTAGTAATATCCCCAACAGACCTCATTGGCGAGATCGTCGCGCAGGCCTTGGCAGCCGCAACGTCGCCCAGGGCAGCGTCGCGAGGGGCCTTGGCTTGGTTGGCGGCCTGCTTCTCCCCAGCGGAGGACGACACGGCCTGGCTCAGCGCTGTTCGAACGGAGGCAGCGGAACGGGCCCAGCCAGAAGCTAGCTCCAGGTGCCTGGCTGCTAGACGAGGGTCCACGCTCAGAAGATCCTCCCGTAGCTAGCTCAGTTCGCTGGCGACCTGGTCCAGGACGGCGGCAGATGGAACAGAAGAAGTGGTAACTGGCGGAGCGGGCGAAGAAGACGGCAGCGTGATCACGGTTTGGCAGGAAGGAACCCCCTGGGCCTTGGTCGCCTCAGCTGCAGCATCAAGCGCAGTCGACTCCAGGGTCAGCGGGGCCACGAGGGCTGACTCCTCGCCAAGGCGTCCCAGTCGGCCTCGCGAGGACGATCGGACCAGGGAAGCACGAGCCACGTCGTCTTCCTCCCGAGTGGACGAAGGCGCCATCCCGGCAGATGGACTCGCCCCAAGCAGGGCCGCAGAAGCCCCTCTCATCCTGTTCGCCGCAGGTGCCGGCCTGACAAAAGAATATGGACATCAAGCCTCGGCGGTAGAAACCAAGCAAAGCAGGAATCAAGAACTTACTGATCGTCGCTCACGGACTCAAGCAACCTTCGGCCGAACTTGAAGCCCGAGAGCCTGTAGCTGGGATCAGCCTCGGGAGGCCCGGAAGCAGAAGCCACGTCGGGAGGGCTGGGGCTGGCCTCGGACCGCCCAGGGATCAGAGCGGACCCTGGGGGAACCAGCCCCGACATGCCCTTCCTTGTGACCAAGGGAGAGTCCTCCCCTCCACGCCTGGCGCCGGCATCGTCGTCATCCGGCATGGAGCAGAGGGCCCGAGACCTGAGCCGAGGGAAGGACTCCCCCGACTCCTTGCCAGTCGCCTCAGAGTCAGACTCTTCCTCCTCCGCCTCTTCTTCCTCCTCACTCCCACTGGAGCTGCCGGAGGACACGTCCACCATCGCCAGCACCGCAAGATCCTCGGGAGCTACCGCGGGCACCAGCCCCTCACTGTTGAAGGTGGGCATGGCGTTCACCACCTGCTCCCAGTCGTCACGAAGGAACAGGGGGACGGGGGCGCCCACCAGCTTCGCCACGTCTCCCCCAACCAAGGAATGGAGGGCCGTGACCAGATTCTCGTCGGACAGGGCCTCCGAGCTTAGGTGCAAGGTGGCATCCGTGTCCCCGAGCCTCCACAACGGGAGCGAGTGCTCCTAGAGTGGAGCCACCCGGTGCTCCAGGAACTCCCTCAGGAGCGAGGCCCCGGTCAGCTTCGCCGCCCCCAAGTTGCTTGGCCTCAGGTCCGCGTTCATCCTCTTCAGCACCGCCTTGGCACGGGGGTCGACGAGCTCCGTGCGGGACCACGCGTTGACGGCCTTGGGCTGCCCCGTAGGCAGCACCAGACGGGGGTGGAGGCGCCCGACATCCACCATGACCCACTTGCTCCGGAAGCCTTTGATCCTCTTCCCAGGCTTCGAGATAGCGTTGGAATTGGAGTATGCGATGAAGCTCGCACATGCGGAGACATGACCACCAGAAACCCGGACGGAAAAATAGTGACGCAACAAGGCCACCGAGGGCTTTACCCTGACGTGAGCGTCACAATAGTAAGCAAAAATCGACAGGAGAAGAACAGAGTTGGGGTGGAGGTGCAGAGCCTGCAAGTTGTATTGGCGGAGAACAACAAAGAAGAACTCAGAGAAAGGAGGCACCAGACCGGTGACAATGGCGCTCACAATGAGCGGATAGAAGGTGCTCCCCTTGACTTCAGGCTGGTCGTAGCCGGCCTTGAGCACAGTCGCCCCCTTGCTGCCATGCGCCACCATCATCAGGCGCGTAAGGGCAAGGTTCTTCTCCGACAGGTTCGGGGAATCCAGGGCCGGCGAGTACCAGGCCTCGGTCGGGGACTTGCGAGGCGCCATGGCGTGCTGGATGAGAAGAATTGAGACAGATCTGGACGTTTTCTGGAGCAAGAAAGAGGAGAGCGAGAAAGGGGATCTGGGGCAAGGCGAACGAGAACAAGGCAAGTAAGTCTGGCCCGGGCACCCCTTTTTCAGATGGACAGTTGCCGAAGCGTCGTGGGGATGCGCAGACGCCCACGTCCAATCAATCGCCACGCGGCGCCTAAGGCCGCAGGCTGTTAGGGCCCGCGGCGCTTAGCGCTTGCCCCTTGGCTCCCCTACTAGGCCAAGCCCGGGCGCGCCTTGGGCCCCGGGGCTACTTTCGGCGTTCTGGGAATGGGGGTCCCTAGACTTGCCTGCCTGCGGCCTGTGGCGTTACTCAAGTGGGGGCCCAGCGCGGCCCATCTTCATCAACTCAAGCTCAAGACCCTCGCGAGGGGCCAAGCCTCACGGGGCGGATGACCGGAAGCTTCCTCAAAGGCGGCCTCATCAGGAAGGTCGCGAGGAGGCAGAGAAATCAAGGCAGGGGTACCTCAAGAGGAGCCCGTGATGCAATCCATGACGATCGAGACCAGGCGGGCGCCGACCTGCGCAGTGTCCTTGTTTCTCCTTTGGTGCAAAGGGGGCAAGCACAGGCAAAGGCATCAGGCAAAGGTTACCATTCCGGTGCAACGACACCAAGACCAATAGAGCGGCGGGATGGAGGTCACCATGGAGCCCAAGACGGCGTCATCACTAGTACTTTTGGCAGCCGAAGACCACCTTTGGTCAGGATAACTTGTACTAGATGTTCCCCTTCAAAATGGCCAATTGTTGGTGCCCTTCCCGCTCATTATTTGGGGAGAGGCCCAGGGCCTCTATAAATAGAGCTAGCCATCACAAGCAGAGAGACATCGACCGAGAGAGGGAGAGAGAGACATCGAGAGAGATCGAGAGATCGAGAGACATCAGCTAGCGATCTGGTAGATCCCTAGCAGAGAGAGAGAGGTGACTGAACTCACCCAAACAGTTCATCGCACTAGCTCAAGAACACCTCTCACGAGGTTGTTCTTCCCTTGTATTGTCCATCATCAGCCCCTGAGGCAATCCACCACACCACACACTGGAGTAGGGTATTACACCACAACGGTGGCCCAAACCTGTATAAATCTCGTGTCCCTTGTGTTGTTTGTTGTTTCCAGCTTAGACCACGCGAGGAGATTGGACGTAGATCGATAGGGGAGAGATCTCCGTGCGCACCCCAGTGTCCAAACCTCAAGTGTCTGCCGGAACCCGAAATACGACAGTTATGTTCCTTGATTTTGCGTTCCTTACGCGGTTGGTTATAATGGGAACCCCTTGATAGTTCGCCTCGAATAAAACTCCTCCAGCAAGGCCCAACCTTGGTTTTACCATTTGCCACCTAAGCCTTTTTCCCTTGGGTTCTGCAGACTCAAGGGTCATCTTTATTTAAACCCCCGGGCCAGTGCTCCTCTGAGTGTTGGTCCAAACTAGAGCCCCTTGCAGTGCCACCTCAGGGAAACTCGAGGGCTGGTTTTAGTTGTATGGATTGCTTATCCAGTGTGCCCTGAGAACGAGATATGTGCAGCTCGTATCGGGATTTGTCGGCACATTCGGGTTGTCTTGCTGGTCTTGTTTTACCATTGTCGAAATGTCTTGTAACCGAGATTCCGAGTCTGATCGAGTCTTCCTGGGAGAAGGAATATCCTTTGTTGACTGTGAGAGCTTGTGATGGGCTAAGTTGGGACACCCCTGCAGGGTTTTGAACTTTCGAAAGCCGTGCCCGTGGTTATGGGCAGATGGGAATTTGTTAATGTCCGGTTGTAGAGAACTTGACACTTAACTTAATTAAAATGCATCAACCGCGTGTGTAGCCATGATGGTCTCTTCTCAGCGGGGTCCGGGAAGTGAACACGATGTTGGGGTTATGCTTGACGTAGGTTGTTCTAGGATCACTTCTTGATCAAAGATTCTCGACCGTGCCTTGCCTTCTCTTCTCTCTCTCTCATTTTCGTAAGTTAGCCACCATATATGCTAGTGCTTGCTGCAGCTCCACATCATACCTTTTGCCCTTCCTTTAAGCTTAAATAGTCTTGATCGCGAGGGTGTGAGATTGCTGAGTCCCCGTGACTCACAGATTACTTCCAAACCCAGTTTGCAGGTGCCTTTGATACCGTGCAGGTGACGCAACCGAGTTTCAAGGAGGAGCTCAATGAAGATCTTGTTCATCGTGTTGTTTTGTTTCAGTTGATCAGTAGTGGAGCCCAGTTGGGGCGATCGGGGATCTGTATCATTAGGGGTAGTCTTATTTTATTTTGGTTCCATAGTCGGACCTTGTTTGTATCTGGATGTTGTAATGTTTTATTCATGTATTGTGTGAAGTGGCGATTGTAAGCCAACTTTGTACCTCTTTCTTACTCAATACATGGGATGTGTAAATATTAACCCTCTTGCTACATTGCCTTCAATGCGGTTACGCCTCTACGTCGTGCTCCAACACGTGGGAGATATAGCCGCATTGAGGGTGTTACAAGTTGGTAATAAGAGCCATCCCCGACTTAGGAGCCGCCTGCTTGATCGAATCGCTGGCGTTGTTGAGTCTAGAAAAAATGTTTTGAGTCATTTAGGATTATATATATCGGAGAGTAGGATTCTTTTTACTCCTCAGTCCCTTCGTCGCTCTGGTAAGGCCTCCTGACGTAGAGTTTTGACTCTTCTCTCCTCAAATTTCACTAAAAAATTTAGGATCACGCGGGTATCTTGGAATCGTTCCGATGGCTTCATGATGAGAACGTTCTTCTTGGTGCCTCCTGACATTTAGGGGTTGTGGCAGTGTCCCGGGGATTTGAGCTCCGAGGTGTTGTCGTCACAATTTTATCATTGCAATTCTGGAATACCTGAGTTTCGCCGACATCGAAAATCTCTTTTATGCAGTTGTTGGTGAGATAACCTCGACGCCACCCAGTACCGGGGCGGAAGTTCGGGAGTATTGCCATAACTTGTATAACGGATGCTTTTCTAAGGTTGAGGTAAATGATTTCTGAAGGTTTCTTGGTTATGTGCTGAAGGATGGATACAGCTGGATGTAGGATTTGTTAGTTTTGGGTGAGATATTATTCTTCCCCTGTATCCCCAACACCTGATTGCATAACCGGAAAGTTTTGTGAGATTATAAGTGGGAATTAAAGTAGCTCCTAGGATATCTTTCCGACAGATGTATGATATGAAATTGGGGTACGACGTCTAGTGGTCCGCCTATCCACGGTTGGTTTTACAGTAGTCTTGTTGTGTCTTAAAGAGTCCATGGATATGCTGACTCGGGGACGCTTCGTATGTCATATGCACTGCCTTGTACATGATGGTGTTGTACGATCTAGCCCGTGTGGGCCCCACCACGAAAACTTCGGACGAAATCTCTATCATAGGTTAGTTCTGGCTTATTCTGCAAGCCAATCCTTTGTTTTTGTTTTCAGTTGTGGTATTCGAGTTGCTTCAATGTTAAATGTTGAATCCATACCTTTCCTAAGTAGTGTTCTCATACTCCTATGTGAATACCAATCCTTCATGATAATTGAGATTGTCATGTCAATCCTTTTCAACCGGCGTGTTTTCTCTTCAAGTGGATCCGATCACTTCAACATCTGCAAGATTCAATCTCAGCTTTCTCAACGGTGTTCGTTTCATCCATCCCAAGTTGTCTTTGTTTTCCCACCCTCCCACCCTTTTTCTTCTAGGACTCGGATTTCTTAATTCGTTATCCATTTTATGGATGTGAAGTCTCTCCGTTCTTTTCAATCAACGTTCTTACCCGGTGGTTCTCTTGAAGATGCTCTACTCGTTCATCATTCTCCATTCTTTTCTTCTCCGGTGGTTTCAATTCAAGCTTTCGGTGTTTGATCACATTCTTTTCCTTGTTTCAATTGTTTTCTCGTGCCGGTGCACCTCTTAATCATCCACTTCTCGCTATTCAATTGTTCCGGAGTGCTGAAGATATCTCAGAAGATGCTAGTGTTTATTCTCATTCGTTCAAGATCTTTCGAGGATGTTCTCTCATTCAAGCCTTTTAATTCAACCGGTGAAATCTATCTTCCAAGCGACCTTTCCAACAGTGTTTCTTTTGAGTGGGCCTTAACCCACAGGTCTTTTCCCAGGATCTTACCTGACTCTTCTTATTCTCCCGGAGTTATTCTCAAATCTTCTAAAGTTTGATGTAAGAATGAATTATCATCAGTCATATGTCTTTCTCCAAGATCTTTCAAATTCTTCTCATCATTGGTTCAACCTTTCTAATTGTCATTCCGGAGTGTCTCAACAATTATTGGTGGTGTTTGTCATCGTCATTCTCTGCATTTGAAGACCGAAGAAGAGCTCTCCCCCAGATCTTATCTGTTCCCTTAGAGATTCATGGTTCTAGCTTGCCGCCATCCTCTCATAATTGTTTTCTTTGTGAGAATTCTTTTCTCCCATCCGAAGCAACTCAGGAGTCTTTTCAGTTTGATTCTCCGGAGCCCATCATCTCAGAATTATGCATTCTCAGCTTTCAGCTCTCTTTCTCTAAATCTTACCGGTGCATCGTTCAAGTATTATCTAAATCAGCTCGTGATTTCTTCGTTCACTTGCACCTAAACTCTCTCATGTATCTTCGTTCATTTGCTAATTCTTACCGGTGATTCATCCCTTTACTTCATTCGTTTTTCAATTCTTACGGTGGTTCGTTCAAGATTTCTCTTCATTCGTTATCATATCAATTGACTCGTTCTTTCCAAATTCTATCGGTGGATCGTTCAAGACCTTTCTCTAGTTTGCGCTATATCTATCTTAATCCTTTCGACGAGAATAAGTAGTATGCCAAATCCATTGTTTTTCATCAACTTAATTGGTGAAGGATGAGCATAAAGTAATTCTTATTCTTGTTTCATCGAGTAAGTTCTATTCCTGTTTTCTGGAGTGGTTCATCATATCACATTCGCGGTTCAAGATGCTTTATCTTTTCTTTCCCGGAGTTCCAAGATCTCTCAATTATGTCATCACGAAAATCCATCTAAATCATTGCAAGGATTCACCTTGTGTTTCAACTCTCTTTCCTTTCGGGTGATCATCCTTTTGTTTACCGGAGTTCTTCATGGAGGCTCTACATGATGTTTCATAAAGGATTTAATTCCTTCTCGAAGTGTTCATCAAGATTCTTTTCAGAGGAACTCAAGCATTCTTCTTCTTGCAATCCGGAGTGCAATTCTTTCTAACGTATCATCAGACGTGGTATTATGTCATTCTTGATAACTTGAGTTCATGTTTCATGATTCACTTGTTGTTCAGAATGAGGTATTTTAAATCCATCAATCTCGTCATTGGAGTTATCTTGGGTTATATTTCACCTAAAGCTTTCTCTAAGGATTGTTTCTATTTATGGTGCTTATAAATGATCAAAGTTCTTCTTTCATCCTCCCGGTGAGATAAGTTTCTCGCCTCCTTGTTCCTATCATTCCAATCTATCGTTTTTGTTAGTGGCAGAATTTCACCTCAGCTTTGAGATGTTCTCCATAAGTCCACTACAAGCTTACTCTTTTCGTTGTTGGTTTTCCAACAATTCCGTTCGACCCTTCTATTCAAGATGCTTTTGAAGCTCATTTGTGGTAGAAGATGTCATTTTCTTCTCAACTCTTTCCTTTCCAACGATCCAACTTCTATTCTTTTGTTCTGGAAGCATTGTGATGTTGCTCTTTTAAACCCATCTTCTTGTTTTGTTAGGATCGTGTTCTTTTCGTGCTTATCCATTTAACCGGGATGTTGTGCCCTCTGTTTAAGTTCTTTTCATCTTATAAAGTTTCATATCACTTTTCAACCAGAGTGCTGCCCGAATTTGTTCTTACTTGTTCCTCGTTCCTAACAGAGTGTTTTTCAACTTCGATCACCTCCATGGTATTATTTCTTCAATTTTTTCAACCTCTCAAGGTTCTTTGGTTTCACTCATTTTTCAAAGAAGCAACTTAGTTTTACCTCTTCTCGTCCTCTTCCTTTTCCCTCCGGTGCCATTCTAGATCTCGGGACGAGATCCTCTCGTAGTGGTGGAGTGTTGTAATGCCCCGAGACCGACGCGCCAGGTGTCTTCCAGTTATTCGCCCACGTTGCCATGTCATTCGCTTGCGTGTTGCATCTTGTCATGTCATCATGTGCATTGCATCATCATGTTTTCAAAACTTGCATCCGTTCGGTTTCTCCCAGTTCCTTCCGTTGTCCGTTATGAGCCCAACCACACTTGCACGCGCCCGCGACACGTCCGAAATATTATTTTATATGTGGACGGAAAATGTTATCGCAATGGGTTGAAAGTTGGCATGTGATCTTATTATGGGGTAGATAGACCGCCTGCCAAGTTCCATCGCATTCAGAGATCGTCTGATGCCCCAGTGGATAACTATAACGCAATATAGCCGGTCTTTTTGTCGGACGTTTTCGGTCTCCGAAAACTGTTGCCGGGCTTTCCCTCTCTTTCCTCTCTAGTCCGTCTGCATAGTCTGCTATCACCGCCAGGCCCCGAAACCCCTCCTTGCACAGTGCATCGACCCCTCGCGCATGTCAGAAACTTCCCCGAACCCGACCCGCTCTGTCGTTACCGTTGGATCCAGATCATCCCCAAACATCTACAAAACATCTCCTTTTTGTTAATTGGACTTCCTAACCTATATTTCTCTCAGCCGTCCGTTTATGATCGTAGGGATGTGGTAGACCCTACCTTAATCCCTTTGCAATATAAATAGTGGGAAACCCTAGAAATTAGGGACCTTGTCCCATCCATCCAATCCCCATGCCACCGCCACTCCCTTTGTTTTCAACACCAAGCCAACCAGCTTCATCCTCCCCGATCCAAAATCCACCCAATCCCATCGCAGCTCTTCCCTACCTCGGTCCTTGATCTAGATCGAGAGGAGCGCTGAGCCTTGAGCACCTTGCGTCGTGCGCCTCCCTCGCCGGAGCTCCTCTCCAGCACGCCGGCGACCCCAACCAGGCCAGCCCTACGCCCTGCCTCTCTCCTTCCCTCCTTAGTTCTCCCTCACCTCACCTCACCTCTCTTGTTTCTCCGGGCAACCAGCGCTGCCGCCCAATGAGGAAGCTCGCCACCTGCCCAAAAGTTCGCCGCGCCGACGGTCGCTTCCGCCGTCGTCAGGCCAGGATCTCTCCATCGCTCCTCTTCTCCCACTCCCCCTGTTTCTTCTTGTTTTCCCCTACTGCTCCCTGTGGCCTGATCTCTTGCTGCCGACAGGAACTGCCAGTGTCGCCCATGGCCTCGTCTCCGGCCAGAACGGGCCGTCCCATACCTCCACCGCCCGGATCCGGTGACTCTTGCCGCCGCCGCCAAGAACCTCGCCGGAGAATGACGTTCCGCCCTGGACCCGCTCGTTTCAGCCGCCGCTGCCGCTCTGAACCTTGCGCCCCATTGTGACTGCTTCGTTTGTCGAGAACAAGCGCTCCCTCGTCGTCGTGTGGACCGCAGAAGACCCGCGCCTGGGCTATGTCTCGCGCGAGGTACACCAACCGGCCCAGCGGCGCCCGGCCTGCCTTGGCCTCTCCCTGTCCGCAAACTGGGCCTGGCCCATGGGTGAGGCACACCCCAGCGCCCCTGTTGCTATCCTCCTATTGGGTCAGATCTTAGATGTGGCCCGAATCATGTTTTTTCCCGTGCAACGAATTTAGGTATTATTCCTGAAACAGTTGTTTTGCAGAAAAACCCTCTAACTTCATGCATTTAATAACTTCACAACCGTGCATCGGATGTAAATAATTTATATATGTAAAATGACTATAATTTCATCTAGTTTCGTAATATACCACTTTCATCTATGTTTAAAATGTTTAAAATGTAGTTTGTCCAAATTTTCTCCTATGTCATGTTAAAATGCTTTAATTCCTAACTTAATAACCGTAGCTCCAAATTTAATAAACTTTATATGTAAATGGGGTAGAAAAATGCATAGTTTAACTAGGTGGCATCACTTTGCATGTTTGACAACTCTAAAATTGTGTTTAGGACAGAACAGTACCAAACCTTAAAACATGCACATGAGGAGTTTCCTGACTTGTTGTTTGTTGTTCCGGCCTCATTTAAACTTGCCTAGATAGGTAGTTTTTCATATGCTTCACCACTTGCCATGCTAACAACATTTAATATTGTTGAGTACATAAACGAGATCGAACTAAATAAGTCATGTGGTGTTTTGTCAATATGCAACGGAGTTGCATATTGTGCTCCACTTAATTTGTAGGATTGTTTGTGCACTTTGCCATGCCATGCTTCATTAAACCGAACATGCATCATACTTGATTGTGCATCATGCCATGTTTATGTGATGGTTGTTTTACTATGTTGTTTGCTTCTTTCCGGTGTTGCTTCTTTGTGTTGGTTCCGTTAACGTCGCGCTTGTGAGGATTCGTTCGACTACGTCCATTTGTCTTCTTCATGGACCCGTTCTTCTTCCTTGCGGGATCTCAGGCAAGATGACCATACCCTCGAAATCACTTCTATCTTTGCTTGCTAGTTGCTCGTTCTATTGCTATGCCTATGTCGTGATACCTACCACTTGCTATGTCATGCCTCCCATATTGCCATGTCAAACCTCTAACCCACCTTGTCCTAGCAAACCGTTGTTTGGCTATGTTACCGCTTTGCTCAGCCCCTCTTATAGTGTTGTTAGTTGCAGGTGAAGATTGGAGTTTGTTCCTTGTTGGAGCATGGATATTTGTTGGGATATAACAATATCTCTTATTTAATTAATGCATCTATATACTTGGTAAAGGGTGGAAGGCTCGGCCTTATACCTGGTGTTTTGTTCCACTCTTGCCGCCCTAGTTTCCGTCATACCGGGGTTATGTTCCTTGATTTTGCGTTCCTTACGCGGTTGGGTTATAATGGGAACCCATTGACAGTTTGCCTTGAATAAAACTCCTCCAGCAAGGCCCAACCTTGGTTTTACCATTTGCCACCTAAGCCTTTTTCCCTTGGGTTCTGCAGACTCAAGGGTCATCTTTATTTAAACCCCCAGGCCAGTGCTCCTCTGAGTGTTGGTCCAAACTAGAGCCCCTTGCACCGCCACCTCGGGGAAACTCGAGGGCTGGTTTTAGTTGTACGGATTGCTTATCCGGTGTGCCCTGAGAACGAAATATGTGTAGCTCCTATCGGGATTTGTCGGCACATTCGGGTGGTCTTGCTGGTCTTGTTTTACCATTGTCTAAATGTCTTGTAACCGGGATTCCGAGTCTCATCGGGTCTTCCTGGGAGAAGGAATATCCTTCGTTGATCGTGAGAGCTTGTGATGGGCTAAGTTGGGACACCCCTGCAGGGTTTTGAACTTTTGAAAGCCGTGCTCGCGGTTATGGGCAGATGGGAATTTTTTAATGTCCGGTTGTAGAGAACTTGACACTTAACTTAATTAAAATGCATCAACCGCGTGTGTAGCCGTGATGGTCTCTTCTCGGCGGGGTCCGGGAAGTGAACACGGTGTTGGAGTTATGCTTGACGTAGGTTGTTCTAGGATCCCTTCTTGATCAAAGATTATCGACCATGACGTGCCTTCTCTTCTCGCTCTCATTTGCGTAAGTTAGCCACCATATATGCTAGTGCTTGCTACAGCTCCACCTCATACCTTTTGCCCTTCCTTTAAGCTTAAATAGTCTTGATCGCGAGGGTGTGAGATTGCTGAGTCCCCGTGACTCACATATTACTTCCAAACCCAGTTTGCAGGTGCCTTTGATACCGTGCAGGTGACGCAACCGAGTTTCAAGGAGGAGCTCGATGAAGATCTTGTTCATCGTGTTGTTTCGTTTCAGTTGATCAGTAGTGGAGCCGAGTTGGGGCGATCGGGGATCTGTAGCATTAGGGGTAGTCTTCTTTTATTTTGGTTCCGTAGTCGGACCTTGTTTGTATCTGGATGTTGTAATGTTTTATTCATGTATTGTGTGAAGTGGCGATTGTAAGCCAACTCTGTACCTCTTTCTTATTTAGTACATGGGATGTGTAAAGATTACCCCTCTTGCGACATTGCCTTCAATGCGCTTATGCCTCTAAGTCGTGCTTCGACACGTGGGAGATATAGCCGCATCGAGGGTGTTACACGTGGGGATCGCCAGAGAAAAAGCTCGGCACGGGGGGGGCCTAGAGGGATGGCCGGGGCGGCGGCGGACCG